>NW_015167554.1:906311-933711 GCF_001447785.1 Gekko japonicus
GCGGCCTTGTGGCTCCACTGCCGAGCCCCATCAGGGGCCCGGCGGTGGACCTGCAAGGCCAGCGGGAGTGAGAGGAAGCCCTGCCAAGGCCCTCCCTGGCCCCAGGCAGGCAGAGGTGGGGAAAGGCGGGGAGGAAGCAACTTACCCTCCCTCTTCTCCTGCCTCCTCCTGGCTGAATGAGGGCCGGAAGCGGGGCGGCTGGAAGCAGGGGGCGGGGCTTCATCGTGTGCCCCGCCACCCGCACCTCACCCAGGGGAATGGCAATCCCCCGCGATCCTCCCCGAATCGACCTCTGAGGCAGGGTATAAATCCAATCTATTCTTCTTTTTCGTTCTTCTTGTTGAATTGTTTTAGACTGGTGTGTGTGTGTGTTTAAAATTTTGTTTTTAATGTTTTGACTGTTTGCTGCCTAGGGGACCCTGAATTTGTTGGCAAAGTGGCATCACCACCACCACCACCACCACCATCATCTTTTCTTTTTTTTAAAAAAAATCCCATTAGTCTGCTAAAAATAATTCTCCTCAAACCGTTTTTCTCATTGTAGGGATCTTGTCTCCTTTCTTTCATAAGTTGTTTCCTGGAGATTTGGGTATGGCACCTTGGGAGGAAAAGGGTTTGTGGAGAAGCAGGGACCTCAGTAGGTTATAGGGCCAGAGCCCACCCTCCAAAGCAGCCATATTCTCTGGGGAAACTGATCCCTGTTCTCTATAAATCAGTTGTAATTCCTGGAGAGCCTGGAGAACTCTAGCTGGGAGAGGTATTTTGAGTGAAGAGATGACTGTTTACAGGTCTACTGCATGTCATTAGTGTTGGCAGAGTCATTAACACAGCCACAGTACACAACCTGATTAAAGAGTAGATAAAGGTTTATTTAGGAATTGCTCTAACTTGCTTTACATAGGGCTACCCTTGAAACTAACCTGGAAGCTCCAACTGGTACAAAATGTGGCAGCGTGGGGCCTTATGGGTACCCCACGGAGGGCACACATACATCCAGTGCTGCGCGAACTGCATTGGTTGCTGGTGGAGCACCAGATCAGATTCAAGGTTTTGGTGCTTACCTTTAAAGCCCTTAACAGTCAGGGACCTACATTCCTCCGGGACAGCCTCTCCTCCTATGTCCCCCGAAGGGTATTAAGATCAGCAGACAAGGACCTTCTGCTGGTCCCCAGCCCCTAAAGATATCCGACTGGCCTCAACCAGGGCCAGGGCCTTCTCTGCCCTGGCCCTGGCCTGATGGAACTCTCTTTCTAGTGACATCCATGCCCTGTCTCGTCTATTAAATTTGTCAGCAGGGCACGTAAGGCAGAGATGTTCCACCAGGCCTTTGGTTGAGGCCAGTGATGGTTTCTTGACATCTGCCTGACACCCTCCCCCCATGACTGAATGCTGGCACTGCCATCTTGTGCTCAAAATGTTTTGAATATTTTAAATATTGTGTTTTTTATGGTTTTAACTTGCTTTATACTGTATTGGACCAAATTGTTGTGGACTGCCCTGAGCCCTGCGCAAGTAGGGAAGAGCAGTAAAAAATATAAATAAATCCAATTTAATAAATAAACAAACAAACTACATCTCTCACTGAAAGGGATTGTAAGGCTGAGTGTGGCACTTCTGAGAAGAAGGGAGACATTGCCCTGAGCGTAGCAATCTGGAGACAGACAAGGAATGACACTTAACGGGAGAGAAAGTGCTGACCTCACTATCCCATCTAATTGTCTTCTTGCTGCCCCCCGCAGGGTCTTCTTCTCTTCTTCTGTGTACACCCGACATTGCCTTTTCCAACAATTAGTGCTGGCCCTCATACAACTCATGAGCAAATGCCATAGCACCACATCTTGATCTGCTCAGCCCACTCATCAGTACATCTTGATATGTTCTGCCCACTCATCTGCCCATTCATTAGTGAAACTTCAAGTGTGTTTTTTTCAGATGACCTTGACTAGAGTGGAAGTTTCTTTAGGAAAAGGCAATCTCTGTGAATCAAACTAGAGGGGATCATGGGAGTTCCATGGTCAAGATTGTCAGATGTTTAGCAGAGTAAGTGAGGCACAGCAGAATAATGCAGCAAACGTGTGTGTTTAACTTCTAAGAAAACTTATATGAAAAAGTTTACTTCAAAATGAGGGAAAGGGTTACATGGAAAGAAAACAACAACAGTCTAACTCATCTTTCTAGTTTCGATTTTTTCCATCTTTTTTCTTTGTTCCCTGATTAAGAATAAAACCTCCCCCTTTCTGGTGGGAAGAGTCTACACTATACGTTAATTGGTTCCATGCTAAACTTGCTACTATCAGCTTGCAAAAACTTCAGCTTAATCCTTTCATGACTGAAAGGATGATACTTGCAAAACCCAACAAGAATTCCCTAAGCATTGTCCCCTCTCATGCGCCTTAATCCATGACCATGCAAGAGCCTGATTCAAATTAGCCGGGGGTTAACCCTTTCCCCTCATGTCATTTTCTCAAACTGAAATGACCCTAAAGGCAAAGGTTCCCTTGCTTGAAAACCAGTCGAGTCCGACTCTAGGGTTGCGGTGCTCATCTCCGTTTCAAAGCCGAAGAGCCAGCACTGTCCAAAGACATTTCCATGGTCATGTGGCCGGCATGACTAAACACCGAGGTGCACGGAACGCTGTTACCTTCCCACCAAAGTGGTACCTATTTATCTACTTGCAATTTCTTGCTTTCGAACTGCTAGGTTGGCAGGAGCTGGAACTAGAGACGGGAGCTCACTCCGTCTTGCGGCACACTCGGGTCTTGAACTGCTGAACTACCGACCTTCCACAGCCTACAGTTCAGCGTCTTAACCACTTGAGCCACCGCAGCTCCTAAAATGATCCTACAGAGCTCCTATTTCCCACATTCGGACAAACATATCGGCATTCTGTATACAGCCTAAGCTGTGGCTCAGCAGGGCAAACAGAAGCTACCTGGATTTTCGTTGAAGCAAATGGTGTGAAGGAAACGGAGCAGACGTCCCTTCTCTGTGCCATAGTCCCAAAATGAATCAGGCCAATGCCTGGCTGCCAGAAACATTAGAAAATGCTTGAGAACAATGAACACAGAACTCCCAGCATCCTGCCAAGTTCAATCCTGAGACAAACATTCACTGGGTTGTGTATCTGAAATAATCACCACTGGACAACCGCACAGCAAAGTCCTAACCAAAAGTCTCAGAATTTCCATTGAAGATTGTCTATTTCAATGCACCTAGGATGTAAGGCTGCCAGCCTCCAGGGGGAATCTATATACCTCTTGATATTACAGTTGGTCTCCAGGTGACCAAGATCAGTTTCCCTGGAGACAAACGGCTGCTTTGGAGGGTGGACTCCATGGCACTGACTGAGGCCCCTCGCCTCCCCTCGCCTCCCCTCCCCAAACCCCATCTTCCCCAGGCTCCACCCCCAAAATCCCCAGGTATCTCCCAACCCAGAGCTGGCAGCCATACTAGGACGTGGGGTTTAATGAGAATTCCAGAGAGTGTTCATTATTTTCCACCATTTTTTTAAAAAAAATGAGGATTTACTGGTTGATGATTCTCTCTCTCTCTCTCTCTCTCTCTCTCTCTCTCTCTCTCTCCCACCCCCCTCATATCACAAAAGCACTGCAGCTTAAGGTGGTGCAATAAAAACATCATACATTTAACATGCCCCCGGCACAGCAGGTGATACCACAGCTGAGAGAACAGGAGAAAACGAGGCTGTCTCCAAATCACTTCAGGTGCCAACGGAACATTTTTCAATTGTGTCAAGCCCAGCGCCCCCCCCCCCTTTCCCAGCCACAAGACAATCAGCACAGTTCCTCATTTCTCTGTGCAGCCCCCATTAGATTGTTGCAGCTCATGGAATTTGCAGAGAGCGATCCATGACCGCTGATGCAATCAGGGAGTATTCAGTAGACTCCTCACTCAGTTTTTCCGGTCCCATTTGGTTGCTTGAGATGCAAGTGGAAATGAGATATGGAGAGAGGGGGGAGGGGATTTCTCCCCACACACACACATTGAGCCTTTGTCGGAGAAAAAGAGAATGCTGCCTATTCGCTTCAAACACAGCACCTGTTTTCCATTCTTTCAAACAATGCCTATTCTACATCGAAACAAACAGCCAACTATCTTATTAACATTAAAATGATATTCAAAATGAGAAATCAGACATGTTTATACAACACACAGGTTGTTTGGGGATCTCTTCTGCTCTCGGGACAAGATGTTCGAACAGCAATAGAATTTCCCTAGGATGGCTTTTTCAGGGGCAGGTGGCCAGGATGTGGGCCTTCCCCGCCAATCTCCTGCCAGTGGCCAATGGGGACCTGGCAACCCTACTGCTCATACACCTCCCTTTAGCAATAAGGATTTGGGGTTTCACTAGGAGATACAGCTGAGATACATTTGTGTCTTGACATAGAAACTAGTCATTTGAATTCTTGTGCCTAGCTCCAACGCAGACAGAGTGGTCCTTAGCAGAGCTACACCATTTGAAGCCCGTTGACTTCCCTTGATGTAGAATGGTATAACTTGACTTCAAGAGGAAAGGCAGCGTGGTATAGGACAATCCCATCAGATCTCAGAAATTAAGAAGGGTCAGTTCTTGTATGGGAGACCACAGAGGAAAGCAATGGCAAACCACCTCTACGTCTCGCTTGCCTTGAAGGCCTCTTGCTGGGGTTGCCAAAAGTTGGTTGCAACACATAAGAACATAACTCTGCTTAGAACTGCATTGTGCTGCTGTGGGGCTTCATATGGCAGACAGCAAGTACATTTCCTTCTCTTCTATCATACAGATATGAGGGGTACCTTGCAGGGATGCTGAGAACACAGACAAAGATGCAAGGTGACAGTACCTTGGTGGAACTTCCCCACTTAGATACAAGGTGAGCTCCTGGCCAGATTCCTTCAAAGCTGTTTGAATCAAAATTTGAGTCAAGCATTGTGCTGAGCAGCTTGAAACCTATGGAACTGCTTGTGCTACAGAATGATGGTCGGGTCAATAGGTCCTAAGCAATAAGTGACAAGTTTGTGTTGCATCCGGCACAGCTTGAGAGCTAAACCTTCTCAATCACCAGAAAAGAGGTGTATATCCTCTAGAATCATAACTGAGTTATTAGTGACTTACTTGTTGAGCACAGAATGAATCACTATTCTATTTTGTGCATGGTGTAGTCAGATGAATAATTTTGTTTATTATTTCTTTTTTAAAAAACCCAGAGAAAATAATAAGGGGGGAGACTTAAAATCCTGTAGATTTGTTGCCTGGTTTTTTGAGCCTGTACAGTCAGTATCATCTCATGTGAAGGGATTAAACAGACAATCATAAGATTAGTCCCCTAAACTCATGGGCAGATACAGAATGCTGTTGCCAGAAGGGACATAGAGACATCACAGTAGTAAGACTCATCTCAAAAATCTCAAATCCTTTTAACAATGTACCTTTTAAATGGAGGTAGCAGGGAGTGGCAGCTGTGGAAATCAATCAGCAGTTGTGTAAACACACATCCCAGTCTTTGGATGCTGACAAACAACTGCACTGACTCTTGTGTTATATATCCATTTGATGAACTACTGGAAATCTCTGTTAACTTCAGTTGTGTGGATGTGCACACAGTGTATATTTGCGCTTGAATCTTATACATATTTAATTATGTATTTGATGCATACTTTCGTAATAATTAATAAGGTATATTGAAATGTATATCCAGATCCAGGCAGCTGGTTCCCTTCCTCGAAAGTAATGACCTTGCAACAGTGATCCATGCAATGGTCACCTCGAGATTAGACTACTGCAATGCTCTCTACATGGGGCTGCCCTTGTCTCAGATCCAGAGGCTGCAGCTAGTGCAGAATGCTGCGGCCAGGCTGTTGTTGGGTCTCTCTACACAGGACCACATCCAGCCTGTGCTGAGGACACTGCATTGGCTGCCTATAGTGTATCGGATTCGGTTCAAGGTGCTGGTGCTAACCTTTAAAGCCCTACATGGTCAGGGGTCTGCCTACTTGAGGGACTGCCTCTCCCCATGTGTGCCCCAGCGAGCACTGCGGTCAGGGTCGCAACATCGCCTGACCCTCCCTGGTCTGAAAGAAGCCAGGCTGAATGTCACAAGAACCAGGGCTTTCTCAGTGGTGGCCCCAACCTGGTGGAATGAGCTCCCGGAGATCATCAGGGCCCTGCGGGACCTTTTACAGTTCCGCAAGGCCTGTAAAACAGAGCTCTTCCACCAGGCTTTTGATTAGGGGCTGCCACTGATGAGTGTGCCCTGGAACATCGTCTGGTCTGAAATTTTAGAACACTCTCGGGCATGAGATTCTGCTGGAGGCTACCCTTATCATTGGATGGGATTTGGATTACCGCCATTTCTGTTGGGTTAATTGCAACTGGTGTTGTTTTAATTGGTATGGTATTTATGAATTGTTTTAACTTGGTTGTTTATGCTATTTTAATGTTGTTAGCTGCCTTGAGCCAGATACCTGGAAAGGCGAGATATAAATATAAATAATAAATAAATAATCATATCCACTCTCCTTAAAAATCTAAGACATAACAATGGAAATGGGTGAAAATAATATGCATGCAGTTCCATCCTGCAACACAGACAACTTGAATCAGAGTAATGCATGATAATTTCCATTAGGAAGGAATTCAGAAAGATCCCTACATAGTGGAAGGAAGGCAGTGTGCTCACTGCACTTCCACATGAAATCTTTTTGCCACCTTGGCAATTATCTGAGCTGTTCCTCAAAGTCTCCACATGCATGGCATAAAATTGCAGCTGAGGTTAGTTTGCCATCAAAACACACTAAAAATGCAATACACATTGAACATTGTCGGTACCATCCTTTTAAAATTAAAATAATGGTGGCTGTTTAAACTGTCTCTAGCATTTCACGAAAACATGTATGAGTATGCTTACATACATATTTATTTATTCTCATCATATCAATATTCTCAGTTTGGTGTAGCCATTAAGACCGGCGGACTCTAATCTGGAGAACCAGGTTGAATTTCCCCACTCCTCCACATGCAGCCAACTGGGTGACCTTAGGTCAGTCACAGTTCTCTCAGAGTTGTTCTGTCAAGAGCAGTTCTGTCAGAGCTCTCTCAGCCCCAGCTACCTCACAAGGTGTCTGTTGTGGGGAGGGGAAGGGAAAGGAGATTGTAAGCAGCTCTGTGACTCCGAGTGAAGGGCGGGGTATAAATCCAATTCTTCTTCTTTTTCTTCCTCTTCCTCCTCCTCCTCCCCTTCCTCCACCAGTGTTTTCATGTTAAAATACACAGTTAACTAACATGATAAATGTTTTAATTTCTTGGGTCCTATCTCTTTATCCCAAACTAGTCACACACTCTGCTGTGACCAAGAAATCGATCTTCAGTGCAGTTAAGGGTATACAGTGTAATACATCCCATTGAGTCCTAAAAGAGAAAGAAATCAGCTGAAATCTGGGTGGGCTTTAGAACAAATATCTTTTCTGGAGCTACTAAGGTAAAGACAGGTTTTCGCTTACAGCATGATTGTGTCCTCCCAAAGAACCCATCTTTGTTCTAAATAAGTGAATGGATTTCATTTATTTCTGTGGATGTTCTTATGATGAAGGCACACCTTGCTCATCAGTCTTGCCATCATTTTTTTATATATATATATAATTTTATTAAGATATATAATTATAGCAAACACGTATAATAACATATTTTTCACATTTTCCATAAACAAATGCAGTAACCAAGAAATTTTTGTTATTAAAATCTTAAGAGCAAACATTTAACTGCACAGATTCCCAGAATAAGCTAATAAAAATCCAATTAAGCCAGTGAAGATTTCTCCTTGTGTGAGTGATGCATGTGTCGGTTATATTGTGAGCACAACAGAGCCTTAGAAGTTAAGCCATTCAATGTATGCTGGATTTGATGGAAGAAAGTTGCTTTCAGTCATATACTGTAAATATCTGAACCATGTTCTGACAAACTTGGAGTATGTATTATTGGAATTGTGAGGTTTATCATTGACAGTGTGTGCAATACGATCCATTAGAAAATGCTCCCACATCAGTCTTGCCATCATGAGTGGCCTAGGCCAGGGGTCTCCAACATTTTTGACCCTGTGGGCACCTTTGGAATTCTGATATAGTGTGCTGGCTGCACAACTTACCTTCAGTCACATAGGGATAGGGTTGCCAGGTCTTACCGGGCTTGTGGCGGGGGGAGAGGAGGGCTCCCAGCTCCAAGCATGGATCTTCTGGCACATGTGCAAAGTGTGCACATGCCATGTGATGACATCACACTAGGGTTGCCAACACCCCCCCCCCCGGGTTTGCCAGGGGTCCCCCTATCTGCCGCAGGCCAGATGGCCGGTGGGGGAAGCCCCACCCCCAACAGCCACCCATCTCTCTCCCGTGCAACCCGTGTTTCCTCCCAAGCGTGACTACCGCAAGCTTGCAGGGAAATGCCAGCTTCGGTCTTAAAAGGGAAACACAGCTGCTCTTAAAGGGGAAACGCCGGCTCCTGCATTGAAAAGGGAAACGCCAGCTACTTTAAGTCCAGGGAACTGCAGTTTCTGGAGATCCAGCGCACGGATGGGTGGGGGGTGGCGGACGTCCCCAATGTGACGTCATCACGTCGGGGATGCCCCGCCCCCTCCAGGAACTCCCCCAAAGTCCCCTGCTGGGGGTGGAAGATGGACTTGGCAACCCTACATCACACAGAAGTGATGTCATCACACTGATACCATGGGAGGGGGCTGTTCAGGGGTGGGGCGTTCCCCCCTGGCCAGCTGGCTGGTGGTGGATTGGAGCCCCCAAAATCAGGGGGAACCCCACCCCAACCTGGGGTCTGGCAACCCTATACAGGGAAGATTTTTGCGCTTTGGTGGGAGGTGCTGCTAAAGCAAACATTTTTTTTTAAAAAAAACTTGCACCGTCACTCAATTCTGTAATGGCCATTCAGAAGTCTTACTAGGCATTAACCCCACCCGAACGTACTCACTTTCTGGAAACCCTTGGTGGGCGCCAAGAAAGCTGTTGCTGGGCACCATGGTGGGGAATGCTGGTTTGGGCCAATGCATTTCTTTGCCAAATCCAAGTCCTCTGTCCACTCTATGCATCATTGGCTATAACCAGGGGTCATTTGGGGGGGACGCGGGGGGACGCCATCCCCCTGGGTGAGGTGCGGGAGGGCGGGGCCTGGAGCTCCCTGCTGGTGGCCGCTGGAGGTCGCCGCCGGCTGTGGGGAGGACACACTTCCGGTGATGTCAGGGGGTGTGGCATATGCTAATGAGTTATGCTAATGAGTCCCCTAGCTCTTTTTCTACGAAATGACCCCTGGCTATAACCATGGTAAACCTTACACCAGCGTTTCCACAAAAAGAACAAAGCAGTTAAATAGCTTGATATTTGATTAAGCCAAGTAGAGATGATCCTTTTCTTTTCTAATGCTAACGATTGCCGTGTTCAGGAAGTGGTGGTGGGGGAGAAACAACACAAAATAAAACACACTCCGGAGCCCCGCCTTAGAGAAGCTACAGCTTGTCAGCCTCTTCAATGCAACTCCTTCTGAACTGTTCGATAATAATATCTTACATAACTTTTATTCATCAACAGATTGACAGAGGCAGTTCCAAGTCCGAGAAGAAGCCTGACAATAAAATTACGGTGTCACGCTATTATTAGCACCACAATCAGTCAAATGCTTGAAATTTTTAAGAAGAAATGTGAACGCCGATATCTTGTCGGCGATGTGCTAATGATGCCAATTCATGGTCACCTAAATCATACACAGCGATTTAGCATTTCAAGGTAAAGTGGGTGCGTTTGATCCTTCATCCTGATCTTTTGTGTTCTCAGCCATCCTGTCTTTGGAGTTATTGGCACATCTGAGATGCTCTCCCTTTTTTTGGGGGGGGGGGCAGCTATCGCTCACGATTCTTTTGCGTAACAAGCACAGCGAGCTCTGAAAGTGGATCATCCTTCTTTCAAGGTCAAGGTAGGAGGGAGGAAGGACAAAAATGGATTGATTAGAGCTGATCTCTATGTTCCCTAGAATCTGGTGTGAAACTAAACTGGCCAGACTTCAAATGGATAGTTCTGAATGTTTCCCACAAAGAAGCTCCCTGAATATAGAAAAGTGGCACATCAACAGTAAAAGGTTCACCTAGCTTCCTCCATGATGTGTGAATTTGCTAAATTAGGGACCATATCACTCCAGTCTTGACCAGTATTCCCTCTAAGCTGAGTTAGTGTGAGCTAGCTCACAGTTTTTTAGCCTCCGGCTCACACATTTTTGTCTTTACTCAGGAAGAAAGGCTCCAGAGCAAACTAATTTATGCAGCAGACAAATCACCTGCTCACAACTTTAATGCCAGTAGCTCACAAAGTAGAATTTTTGCTCACAGGGCTCCATAGCTTAGAGGGAACATTGGTCTTGACCCATCTATACTGGCTCCCTCTTTATTTCTCGGTACCATTCAAGGTGCTTTAAGGCTTGGCACCGGCATAGCTGAAGGAATACCTCCCCCTTTACAAACCCACCCAAATACTATGGTCGTCTTCTGAGGCCCTTCTTCAGTTCTCCCACCTTCTGAGACTAGGCAGGTGGAAGCACAAGAAAGGGCCTTCGTGGTCATGGCAACAAAGCCCTGGGATTCTCTCCCCTTAAGAACATAAGAACATAAGAGATGCCAGTGTTGGATCAGGCCAAAGGCCCATCCAGCCCAACACTCTGTATCACACAGTGGCCAGAAATACCAGTGCCATCAGGAGGTCCACCAGTGGGGCCAGGACATTAGAAGCCCTCCCACTGTTGACCCCCCCCAAGCACCAAGATGACAGAGCATCACTTGCCCCAGAGTCCCTATCTATACCTTGTGGCTAATAGCCACTGATGGACCTCTGCTCCATATGCTTATCTAATTCCCTTTTGAAGTCGTCCTTCTGCTGCAGTCTTTAACCAGCAGGTAAAGCTTTTTGATTGTTTGGTTTGGTGTTCTCTCATGACCCTTCCTTCCTGCCCTATGTTTTAGTTGCTATTTTGTTTTGTATTTTAGCTTGGTTTTAATTAATTTAGCTATGTGATTTTGTTTGGTTTTAATGGTTTTTAAGATATGTTTGGATTATGACACCTAAGAAAATAGCCAACATGAACCAAGACTTTTCTAACAAATGTTGGAAATGTAAAAAACATGAAGGTTCATTTTATCATATGTGGTAGACATGCGAAAAAGCTGTAGACTTTTGGACCAGAGTCCACAGCGAAATGCAAAAAATTTTGAAATGTTCCTTTAAAAAAGCACCAGAAATTCTGCTCTTAGGACTTAAAATGGAAGAACTGAATACTACAAAAAGAACCTTATTTTGGTACCTGATTACAACGGTGAGGATACTCTATGCACAATGTTGGAAACAAGAAAGAATTCCAGAGTTAGAAGAATGGATACAAAAAACTTTGTTTATGGCTGAGATGGACAAAATTACAAAAAAATTGAATAATAAAGAAGATCAGGAATTCTATGAGGAATGGAGAGACTTTAAAATCTACCTAGAAAAGAACTGGGATGTAAAGCATAATCTATTATATTTAGAACAATATTGAAACTAGAATATGATGTTATCTTAAGGTATACTGGAGTGACGAGGGGGGAAGCATTGCTTTCATCGATCTACCTGGAAGAAAGATTCATTGATTCATTCAGCCGGTTTTTTAAACCACCCTCCCCTGTAAAGACAGAGCTCAGGGTGGTACACAACAGTGGAAAACATTCATATAATAAATACGTGATTAGAACAGTTAAAACACAGTAGAAAGCACAACAATCAGCCTTAACAGATGATGCTAGGAATTTCCAGTTGTGCCACTGCCTCATGGGGGGAAGGCAAGGAGTGGGAGTGCCAGACGGATGGAACTCTCGCTGTCCTCAACCAAATGCCTGGCCCTGTGAAACTGCATTAGGTCCCGCAGGGCAGGGATGTTGTTTGGCAGACAGTTCTACCAGGTTGGAACCAGGGCAAAAAACACCCTGTCTTCGATCGAGGACAGCTAGATATCTCTCGGGCTGGGGACCACCAATAAGTTCTTATCCCCCTGAGTGCAATGCTTTTCTGGTGGTATACCAGATGAGATTACAATAGGAATCGAAAACTCAATAATATGGGGTTCATGATAGCAGGAGATTTAGTGGACTGGCTATTGGGGTGCTGCCTGTTGGGAGTAACACTCCCCCAAAAGAAACAGGTTCAAATTGGAAATATTTTGGGGCATCATGATGCACATATGAACACATGGAGCTGCCTTGTGTTGGGTTAAATTTTTCATCAGCAGAACACAGCTTTCCTTCCTCCACTCCCACTACAGCCCCCTGACTGCCACAAAGTGTTGCTCCTAGGGGACAGGGTAACCTGAGGAATTATATGAGAAGGATCTGCCATGGGAAGGAGGGATTTGTGGGAACTTGTGGAAACTGCCCGTTGAGTCTGGAGCCAACCTATTATGTCAGACCATGGGAGTATCAAGGTTAGTATTGTCTACTCTGACCTGCAGCAGCTCTTTAGGGTCTCAGGTAGAGGTGTTTCACATCACAATCAGATCTCAGAAGCTAAGCAGGATCAGCCCTGGTTAGTATTTGAAGGAAGTCCAGGGATGTTGCACAGCGACAAGTAATAACAAAGCACCTCTTGATAGGCTCTTGCCTTGAAAACTCTATGGGGTCACCCATAAGTCGGCTGTGACTTAACGGCACTTTCCACCACTACCTGAACCTTTTTATTTATTTATTTATTTTCGCATTTATATCCCGCCCTATCCTGAAGGCTCAGGGCGGCTAACAGGGGCACCAAGTGCCAAGTAAAGCAATAACATATAGCATATAATTTAAAACAAGAACATATAATTAAAACAGTCACATATAGTTTAAAACCATATATTACAATATACAGCAACTTCAGCAAGAGGGAAGATCTTAACCACACCTAGCTACCGGCAGTCTTTTAGCTGAGGATGATGAAGACTGAACCAGGGATTTTATGCATCCAGTGCAGGTGTTCTACAACTGAGCCACAACCCCAGTTCTTCGAGATCTCATGTTTAGCGAAGCTCATCATTAGATGATAGTGTTCCCTGTTGCTATTCATGCATTTGTGACTTCCACATTAGATTACTGCAGTGTGATTTCTGTGTGTGCTATCCCTTTGCAATGGTCTGGAAACTTCCGGTAGTTCAAACATGCCCCTGCTCCTGATCTACAAAGCAAAGATTGGGTTTGAAACCCCATGTTTGTATGTATTGGTAATGTATGACACTATCCTTCACCCTACAGATATCTGGAAACGTTAAAAGGAAGAGTGTTCCAGAACAACTAATGTACCAGAACTCAGTTTGAACAAACACTCCCATAATGGCACTGATGATGATTTTTAATGCTTCAAATTGTAATGTACAGTTAGGAAAGCAAGCCCAAGAAGGAAGCAACACACAATCGAATTTCAGGCTGATACTGTGCTAGAAAAGTTAAGCCTCCTTTTGCAAGCACAAGGGGGGGGGGTCAAAGTTAATTAGCTCACCACATACAAATGGTTTGAGCCCGTGAGCTTAATATGTGAACTTGGAACATTAAATTGCTTCTCATTTTCAAGTCAAACACAGCACTCCCTAATGCAAAAGAATCAAGTTCCATTTCCAAGCCAGTGATCTACATAAAATGGGTCACTCTGTTTTAGCAATGACTTAGATTCATCATAAGAACGTGGCTTAACCCTGCCATAATTTCAGACGATTTAGTGGGGATATTACTCACGGAAATGGCCCAATGAAAAATCAGGTTAGATAAGCTAGCTAAGTGGTCCCAATTATGCAGTTAGCAGTTATTTCCCTACTCCCTGCTCATAGCCGCGTTCCTTAGTCAAAAGCCATCAAATGTCAAAGCACAGTTTGAGTGCAGGGAAAGAGAACTGAAGGATCCACCATAGACAAGTAGTCAGGGCTCTCGAGTGGGTAATGAAACCCAACTTACTGGGCTAAAAGTCCCTATAGCATCATTGTTTTTGCTGCCTTTGGAAGAAAGTGCTGCTAGTGTGCATGCATAGAGAGCAAACCACACATCCCAACTCATTATGCACACATACTAAGAGGAGTGGCTAGATGCCAAGGGGAGGTCACTTCTTACTTGTTCCTCACTACAGAATTTGGCAAGTGTTTCCTGACCCTGGGTCCTTTGTCTGCTGCCCACAGCCCAGGCCTTGACACTGGTGAGATCATACCTTCACCTCCCTTATTCCTGTGGTGTGACTCTGATGTCACCTGACTTCCTGTCACATGACTGCAGCTCAGTGGATCCCATGCTCAGTTGATCCTGTGTTTGGAAATGGTGGGCATTTTTACATAGGGGCAAGGGCTGTAGTTTAAGGCAGTGTTTATTGCATTGCCTTGTTTCAATAGCATTATCTTCCGTAATCTAGTTTTTGCATTTCTTATGTCATGCCTTGTATTGGTTTTTTATTGCATTGTTTTCTAATTTTGAAATCCAGGCTTATTAAGCTGTTTATTGTAGGTCATATGCCATTCCGATGCTGGTATTGTAAATCTGGTAATCTGCCTTGAGCCTCAGCAAGAAATGTATACTATAAATAAAGTACATACATACATAAATCGTTGAAGAGTTTAAGGCATCTTTGAGACGATAGACTCAGAGAACTGTCATGTTCACACACTTCAGTGTAGAGATGTGGACTGCAAAAATGCCCAGCTGTTGGTGGTCTGGGCAGGCTCTATCTCCCACAAAAGGAAGGGCTGCAGCTGCAATGGCACCCCAGAGAGCTGATAAGTCCTGCCTTCCTTCCCTTTCCCTCCTCCCTTTTCAGGGGAGAGCTTGAAACCCAAAAAGTCTCCTGAAATCCCACAAGATAACTTTATGGTACTTCTGGGATTCTGGTAAAGTTTGCTGTTATTCAGATATACCTGAGTTGAACTAGCTAATTTGGGGTGTATTTCCAGTTTAGGTATATCTGGAGGCACATGCCTATTAAACAGAGTGGGTCTGGGGTCTCCACCCATGTCACGTGTAACACAGTCACAGGACTTGTGGCTTCATCTCAGTTTGTGTCTGAGAAGTGCCTGATTCAGAGCAAGACCATGGTCTGCATAGAGAAAGGACTTCATCCTTGACCCCACACTATTTTCCCAACCTGCAACAGACCCAGAAGGCAATATTTGGGGAAGTGCGTGTTTTCTGGGATACAGATGGATTTCCCCAAAAGTGCTCTCCCTGGGACTCTTGCAGGTTAGGAAACTGGCACAGAGGGCAGGATGGATAACGCATGCCTATTTTGGTGGTGTCCCCATGACATACGTTCTGTGGAATCCAGCTGAGTCGCTTAGGGAAACTGAGCTCACAAGCTTAATATGCATGGGCGTACCATTTGCCCAGCCACGTTGGGAAACCCCTACCATTGTCCCCAGTCCCCTGCCCTCAACAAATTGAGAAGCCAAAAGAAAAAATGGCTGGGAAATGGCCTCTGTAGTTATGTTCTCGGAATTTCCCCATGTCTCTATGGTCATTACCATAGATTTTAGGGAAATTCCTGGAGTATCACCCAGAAATGCTGCCACATCCCCTCCAACCACACCTTTACCAGGCACTGCTCTGAGAAATCACCAGGCATTTTCTGAAACGGAGATAGGGATGCCAGCCTCCAGGAGGGACCTCAAGATCACCCAGAATCACAGCTCATCTCCAGACTACAGAGATCAGTTCCCCTGGAGAAAATGAATGCTTTGAAGGTTGGACCCTATTGTATTGTACTCCACTGAGGTCCCTGTGCTCCCCAGGCTCATCCCCAAGTCCCCAGGAGTTTCCTAACCTGGATCTAGCAACCCTAAGCATGCAGCAGTTCCTAAATCCAGTCTCCAAACTCTCCTGTGACAAAAGATGTCAGGCAACCACTCTGGAAAAGAACTCAAACTGAGACCTTAGAGATCCACTGTAAACAAGATAAACTGATTCGGTGTAAGACAATTTCATATGTATGTATACAAGAAGCTGAAGATGTTTCCATTCCTTTTGCCTGGAGAGTCTCTTATTTCTTGTAAGGGAGGGTGGCTACGGCTAAATCTGAAAGCCCTGCATCTCTGGATATTAGCAAAATCCTCAAACAAAGGAAACAGATTTATTTATTTTTAATAATCTAGCAATTGCCGAGGAGGAGAAAAACAACAGGCATAAACCCCTCTGCTGCTCATGCATTTGTTGTCATTCCAAGGTATAGCGTTAAGTCGCCATGTCGCCCCAAATGTCTCCCCCTTGCAAATCCAGCAAAGCCTGGGAATTTATCATTCACAGAGATTAATTATAAAGCAATTTAAAAGGACCGTGTTAACACAGAGCAGAAGACCAAATAAACAACAGGAACAAAAGCAAGCAAGGGCTTTGTACAACTAATATCCCAAGCTCTCCGCCAAGTTGTATTATCATTGCTATGGCAACAACAGTAAACTGGCTCAGGCTTCCTGGGACACACTAATATAACATGGCTGTTTATTTCAGAAATTTGCTGGTGCATATGGGGAGAGAGAGAGAGCAGCCAAGAAAAAAAAAAATGCCGGGATTATATGCCGTTTACATTTGGGCAATAAAATGTGTTCATTGAGCTTGTATTTATTTAAACTGTTTGAGGTCTAAATGTCGGAACTCACAAATCCATGGCACGCAAATTGACCCTTGTGATGTAAGAGTTGTAAGAGGTCCTCCAAAGCCCCACTTTGCCATTGCCTGCCTCCACGTCACGACGACCCTGGACTTCCTTGGAGGTCTCCCATTCAAATGCAGGCTAGGGCTGATCCTGCTTAGCTTCTGAGATCTGATGAGACCGGGCGAGCCTGGGCTATCCAGGGTCAGGTCAAAAAACTGCACTGCCCATGGTTTCATTCCCCACAGGGTGACCTCCAAGATCATTTTCTCTCCGCTCTGCTCATTGCTAAAATGAGAGGCTGCTTGGAAGACGAACGGCCTTCTGGGGCAGACTGAAAGGATGTAAGCAAATGACAGATTCAGTCTCTCCTTGCCCATAAGTGTGCCCTTTTAAATCCTCACTTATGTTCCCTATGATACTGCAGCATAGATACGGGTTGACAGGCAGATCTCTTGGTATCATGTCATGCTTGGCCCAAAGAACACAACACAAATGCATTGTTAGTCCCTTGTGAAATGAGTAACTGTAAATCGCTCAGAGCCAGCAGCTCTGCAAGGGTTGAGCGATCAATAAATTGAAAGATGATGATGATGATGATGATGATGATGATGATGATGATGATGATGATGATGATGATGATGATGATGATGATATGATGGCTGCTGCCACCTACTGGTGCCACATGACTAAGTGTACATGAAGGAACGTCTAAAAAGAGGAATTCTCTTCGGTGTGAAAGAGACAAGTAATGCCTCTTCTAGGATGGCAGCAGCTCCTCGAGGATTTTGATCTGTATGGGGGAAAAACCATTTTTCCCCCAGTTGGCTGCCCCAATTGACTAGTGGAGGGTGCTACCCCAATTGACTGATGGTGAAAGATCTCTAACAGATTCATCCAACCAATTCATTAACAAATCACTGTGATAATTAAATACATAAGGGAAGACAAGGATTAGTCTTCCTAAACGGGCTTTTAAAGGTCATCGGCTTTTGTTAGGTGCGTCTCACCACCACCCATCCACCCTCTGAAAAAGAACCCCATCGCAAGGTCATTTTGAGTGTGTCAGCCCAACAATGTTCTACTGGAGGGTGAGAATTAGCAGATCACAAAAACCATCTGGCATGAAAACTTGTTCTCAGCAGATGCAACGCTTTTGGAAAGCAAAGCATTCATTTTTATTGTGCACTAAAATTAGATTTAAAGTGTACTCAAAAGCATAACTAAAACAGATTGCCCCTTCTAGCATTCACGCTGCAGACATCAACAAGAGACTATATTTGCTGATTCTCTCCTCAGACCTTTGATCTGCTTATTATCCCTGTCAAGATATTAAATGGGGAAACATCTTTCTTTCGCCCAACTGTAACTCCAGGTAATCACGTAAATTGTTCTCTTAAATTTGTTAGCTGTTCAAAACGGTCCCTCTTCTTAAGAAATCACATCCTTTTGCCTTCAAATCCTTCTACTGGAAATCCATCTGCTTACAAAGTAGCTGTCCCACTGGAAATGGTGGCGGGGAGAGGGGAATTGCCTTAGATTTCAAATCCTGCCTTAACGGCACGAACAAGACTACTAAGACTACTTAGTAGGGGGAAGAACTAAGAACAAGACTACTAAGAAGGGGGTATATATACTTTATGGGAGGGGGGCAGGGCTCACTGGAAGAGTATCTGCTTTGCTTGCTGAAGGCCCCAGGCTCAATCCCCGGCATCTCCAGTTCAATGGATCACGTAACAGGGGATGTGAAGGACCTCCCCCTGAGACTCAGGACAGACACTGCTGAACACAATAGACAATACTGATTCAGGGACTCTGTTCACACAGTACACACAGAACTAGGTTTGCCAAACTCCAGGTGGAGCCTAGAATTTTGCTGGAATTTAGGGCTGCCAAATCCCCCGGGGGGCGGAAATCCCCCCGCCCCAGAGGCCCGTTCCCCGACGCCAGGGAATCGGGCCCCGGGGGGAACCCCGCCCCAGCGTGCACGTCACAGGGAAGTGACGTTATGACGCCGGGCACGCTGGGGGCGGGGCGACGGCCATACAAGGGAAAACTCTATGACCTGGAGTCCCCCGCCAGAAGGGTAAGTGCCACTTGGCAACCCTACTGGAATTGCAACTGATCTCTAGGCTACAGAGATCTGTTCCTATGCAGTAAATGGCAGTTTTAGAGGGCAGACTCTTCAGCATCATATCTCTGCTGAAGTCTCCACCCTCTCCAGGCTCCACCCCAAATCTCCAAGAACGTTTCGATCCTGGAGACGGCAACCCTACAGTGAACACCTGTACAACCTGCATATATGTGCATCCATCTGTTTGTAAGAAGGAGCTAATGGGTGTTCACTTTACAAATGAAAGTGAGGACCAGTACATGAATAAGTGTGTGGTTTCACCCATCCATTCATCTGTTATGTGTGTTGAATGTGACATGAGAATTACTGATCACACCTATAAAGAAAAATCAAGTACACACTGTGCATGGATTGTTTGTGTGTTCACTGAAACTTGAGAACAAGATGGTATAAGGGAGCATAATGTGTTTGTTGCATTCATACCTTACATGACAGCACCACAGGAATGTAGACATATATGACTGATATTGCAAGGATTGGACTGCATCAACAGATTATCTATTTATACATACAAACACAATCACATACACATAAAGTCAATTTGTGGAACTGCACACCACCAGAAATAGTAATGCCCAATGCTATAAATAATGATTTTTTTAAAAAAAAAGAATTACCCAATTTCACAATAAGAACAAGAAAATCATCACCTCTCAGAAGAAAAATATACCTGTCATCCATCCTAATATTCATTATTCCCTTAATATGTTGTGGTGCATGTCATCTTCTCTGAGTTCTAGAAAACAAGTAGGATTTATTTAAACCAAGTTTAAATCAATTTAAATCATAGTTTTGACAAAAATAATTAATTATAGTAAGTGCCTCTTTGTAAAAAGTCTGATTTAATGAAAATGAACATGTTAAAGCCTATATTTTGTTTTTTTCTATGGAAAATATGAAAAATAGAAAAACAAGGGGAAATGATATGGCTTAAACTAGAGCTGCTTTGACCCAGATGGCCCAGGCTAGCCCGATCTTGCCAGATTTGGAAGCAGAGTCAGCCCTGGTTAGTATCTAGAGGGGAGACCACCAAGCAGTTCCAGGGTCGCTATACAGAGGCAGGCAATGGCAATCCACCTGTGTTAGTCTCTTGCCTTGAAAACCCTACGGGGTCACCATAAATTGGTTATGACTTGACAGCACTTCACACACACACACACACACAAACTAGAGCTTGATTATAAACAGCCAATTTGTACAAATTAACTATTTCTGTACACATACAGTTGTGAAGAACTCCAAGAATGTCCAACCTGGAACAAGAGGAGGCTAAGAGGGGACATGATTGCTAAGTACTTGAAGGGCTGTCACTTAGAGGAGGGCAGGAAGCTGTTCCTGTTGGCAGCAGAGGACAGGACTCACAATAATGGGTTTTAAGTAAGGGCAGGAAGGTACCGGCTGGATATTAGGAAAAACTTGTTTACAGTAAGAGTTGTGCAACAGTGGAATTGGCTACCTATGGAGGTGGTGAGTAGGGATGTGCATTCAATTTGGAAAAACTGAAAAACAGACCGAATAATGCTGAATAGGCATTATTCGGGCCTGCTGAAAGCCATATCAGATTCCCTAATCTGATTTGGCTGGCCCTTTAAAGTTTAAACTTCTCTGGAGTCGCGTCGCAGAGGCGGCACACTCCCTTTTCCTTCCCTTCTGTGATAGGAAACTCCCCTTCAATGGGGGGATTATTATACCCTATGGGGACAGTCCCTAGGGTATAATTAAGCCGAATAAATTCGGCTAGTCCAATAATTCCTGAACCCCAGGATCATACCAATACTGAGATTCAGGAATATTGGGAAATACTGAAATATTTTGGGTTTGGTAGTTCCAAACCCCAAAAAAATCTGATTTTTTTTTTTTGTGCACAAGCCTAGTGGTGAGCTCCCTTTCACTGGCAGTCTTTAAGCAGCGGCTGGACAAACACTTGTCAGGGCTGCTCTAGGCTGATCCTGCATTGAGCAGAGGGTTGGACTAGATTGTTTCTATGGCCCCTTCCAACTCTGTGATTTTATGATTCTATAAGATCTCTCCATATTGGGTGAATGGCCAACAATGGCCCCTGGTGAAGCCCAAGAAGCTGATGTTGGGGTGAGAGAAGCCTTGTGGACAATGCAGTGAGGTTGGGGGTCCAGCAGAGAGAATCAGACAAAATGAACTCTACAGGCCCTCTTCTACCAGTGGAGTCTCTAGGCCTCTGGTGGAAGGAGAACAGGTGTTCCACCAATCCACCTGCTTAATTGCAGCTCTCTTTTACCCAACAGCCTTTTGCCCACCAGACTCCCTTGATCCCCTTGATCAGGGATCACAAGAGGGAACTGAAGAAAGGGAAAGTCAAGAAAGATTTGTTTCTGTGAGTATGGTTCCTGGCATTCAGCCTACTGAGTTTAACACTGTTCCACAAGGAAGAATACTACTTAATATCTCAACTGGAAGGGGGGGGAACCCTGTTGGGTCTCATTTGGCAAGTATGATCCCAACTGTGATAGGTACAGTGCCTAAAGGTTTGCTCCCAGTTTGGTGGGCAACAAAAGCTGTTATTGTGTTTTGTGGTGAAGCCACTGAAAACAAAGATTAGAATCACAAAATACATGCAGGTGAAACAACTGCAAATAAAGAAAATGGATAAAATTATTAAAGAAGAAAATTAGTCATCTGAGCACAGAGCAGGGGTCACTAGAGGAGTGGGGGGTAGCTGTGAATGTCCTGCATTGTGCAGGGGGTTGGACTAGATGATCTTTGAGGTCCCTTCCAGCTCTATGCTTCTTTATTTCTATGAATCAAGGACTACAGAGAGGCAATCTTGTGCAATGGATAAAGTGTTGGACTAGGACCAGCTAAACCCAAGTTCATAGCCCCATTTTGCTATGAAGCCCCCTGGCTGACCTGGGACCATCTCATCTCAGCCTGCCCCAGAGATTTATTGTGTGGGGTATCTAACATTTAGGTGTGAATGCCACGAAGAAGAAGGGTTTATTTATATACTTCACTTTTCTCTGCCTGAAGGAGTCTCAAAGCAGCTTCCAATTACCTTCCCTTCCTCTCCCCACAATAGGGACCTTGTGAGGTAGGTGGAGCTGAGAGAGCTCTGAGAGAACAGTGACTGGCCCAAGGTCACCCAGCTGCCTCCATGTGGAGGAGTGGGGGATCAAACCTGGTTCTCCAGATTAGAGTCCTCTGATATTAATCACTACACCACACTCTGTCTCTCAATGCCTAAAGATTTGTATGAACTGGGAGTTGTTTATAGGCTCCAAGAACACATGGAGGAGAACTAGTATACTGTAAGGCTCCAGTGTAGAGTCCAAACCCATGATATGGTCTAGTTTTGCCATTTTTGAGAGAGAGCATGTTTGGACCCTAGTTACATGGGGGTGTATTCTAACATAAAATCCTATTGTGTCAGTCTGAAAGTGTATGGCTCAGTATTAGCATGATTGATCTATATGGGTAGATGGACTCTCCATACGAAGAACTATGTCAATCTGCATCTCCTTTGATACAAGACTGGAAGAGACTTTGAGACATTATCCAGCTCCCTTTCCTGCCTCATGGATCAAGTTCATTGAATATAATCCGACTAAGTATTTACCCAACCGCTCAATCCATTATTATTATTTTTTGGCCGCTTCTTCCTTATCTTTCCATTTGTCTATACGTTTGTCATAGCCCATACTCACTCGTTTCTGTGAAATCTGTGCTAATACCACCGACACTTCACTTCCTCTCAACTCGATTGATATTCCTTTCTTTTTATATCCTGCTTAAATCCCCACTCTCTCAACTTCAGGGATTCCATAATGCCATAGTCAAACTTCTCTTTCAGCTTATGATGGATGTGGACTGTAAAGAATTATTATGAGGCTTTGGATGAGGGACCATATATAAAAATAAATGCTTTGCATTGTGTACCACCCAAACATCTCTCTGGATGTACAACTTTATTTCCTACAGTCGAGGGATCTTTAATATCCGACTTGTATAGCTCCCTCACTACTCTATCCCTTCAATTCAACTGAAATGTGGTAGTGACTTTCCAGTGTGACTGGCAGCCAGGCAGGCGTAGCTCCAGTTTGGTTCTGCAGCAGTACACAGAAAAATTAAAAATGCCCATGGTTTGCTTTGTTTACAAAGAAAGGAAGCAAATCCAGGTAATAAAGTCCCCTCTCTTTTACTAGACAGATGACAAGCAGAATCTGGAACATTCCGGAAGCACGTTTATTGGAAAAAGCCAGGGCAGTTATACGATGGTCTCATTAAAATGCACTGCCTGTCACTTCTTATTGCTTAATTATAGCTTGTGGACTGTTAAACCAATGGAGCAGCCTGACTATCTGAATATTGCTAAGCCCTTTATAAGGACCATTCATGCGTGTGCATTTTCGGCATTCTCGTCTCCATTGCTTACTCTTTTGGAAGCATGTTGTGGTTTCCAATGTTATAAAATCCATGCAGTTAAAGCTGAATGGCTCTTTTTTCTCCTGAAGCAAGAACCAGGGGACTGCGGTGCATCGTGCTGGTATTCAGTGCAGTTCAGTGGATTCTGGTGCTTGTTGTCAGTTCAGATCCAAGAGGGAGTTTCTTAGAAGAGTAATAGCTGTAAACAAGATGCTGCATAAGCCAGCATTCTCGATTGTTGAACCTTCTAGTTTTGTGTACCAAAAAAACTAGACCCAAATACAGTTCACAAATGGTCCCAGAGCAAAGGCCACATTGGCACAACTGTGATCAACTGAGTGGCACTCATCCCACCAAACATGTCTTGAGCAGTGTTCCCTCTAAACTGAGCTAGCGTGAGCAAGTTCACGGGTTTTTTTAGCCTCCGGCTCACACGTTTTTGTCTTAGCTCAGGAAGGGATGGCTCCAGAGCCAACTAATTGATGCAGTAGCCAAATATCTTGCTCACAACTTTAATGCCAGTAGCTCACAAAGTAGAATTTTTGTTCACAAGACTTCACAGCTTAGAGGGTGCATTGGTCTCGAGGCCTGCCCAAAGTGTGCCTTTGCTGTCAAACTATATTTGTTTGCTTGTTTGCTCCATTTATACCCTGCCTTTCTCACTGAGACTCTAGATGGGTTACAAAATAATTTTAAAAATTGCATCAGGCAGTGTAAGACATTCAGTAAACAAGGCAGTAAGACTAGGCTTACAGAACTGGAAAACAGTGCAAACAATTTTTTTTAAAACTGTCTAAGGCACGACATACCATAATGCAGAAAGTAAGTTACAGAGGTAGAAGACAATGCAGTAAAAGCAATGTGATGCATCCAATAAACATTGCAACAGACTACAACCCTGTTCCCTTAAAAAAGCAACAACCTGAGCTGTTGAATTATACTATAACTCTAGCCCCTTCATAAAACACTCATGAACATTTCTGTTTTGCACATTCTGCAGAATGATAAAAGTATGGGGCTTTCCTGACCTCCTTGAGCAGGCTGTTCCATGAGGCGGGATTCATGGGAGCCACCGCAGGGAATGTACTTGCCGATCTTATCCGTTTGCAAGGATAGTATCTTCAGAAGGCTTGGTCGGATTAGTGAAGCTGTCAGGGGGCCACACAGCAAGAGAGGGGCGTCTGCAGGTGTTAAGGACTTTGTAGGTGATAATCAGAACCTTGAACTGAATCCATTAATGGATCAGTAACCAATGGAGTGACTACAGAATGGGTGTGATATGTATGCTCTATCAAGCTCCTGATAGTAACAGAGATGCAGCATTAATCTGGACCAGCTGGCATTTCTGAGTTGCATTTGAGGGCAGACCCCCAATGTAGAGTGCATTGCAATAGTCTAGCCTCCAGGTCACCATAGCGTGGATCCATGTAACCAGATCAGCCAACTGAACATAATGGGCCACACAAAAGGGTGTCAGTTGACCTTCGAGTCTACGTAGTGGTCTTTCTTTCTTCACCACCCATCCCAGAAGGCCGAGCTAAACATCCATTTTGAGCATGTAGTTGACCCTATTTTCTAAGGTTGGCTTGGCCTTTTAGTAAAGTTGCCAGTCAACCAAAACAAAATCAACTCTGGCAGGAATTCTTGGTTTCGTTTTGATCCTTTTATGTTGTCTTATTCTAGCCACTGGCAAGTGTCTCTTCCTTTCTGAAGTAAATTGATTTTAAACTTTTTACACTTTGGACCCACCAAAAAACAAAAAAGTGTCTTTAAACTTGCTAGATTCGAATCCAGTAGCACTTTCGAGAACAACAAGAGTTCCAGGGTATAAGCTTTTACGAGTAAGGGAAGGGAACTTTGACTCTCAGAAGCTTATACCCTGAAACTCTTGTTGGTCTCTAAAATGCTGCTGTTCTACTGAAGACCAGCATGCCGACCCTCCAAAACTTTAAACTTGCTGGAACTGCTGGGCCTGGGTTTAAGACAGTTTCATATGTTCATATCATATCCTCCAAGAGCTTACAGTATCCCCAGTAAGAAGAGCTCTGTAAGCTCTTGGAGGATTGGCTACACTAGCGGTGTGTGTGGCCTAATATGCAAAGGAGCTCCTGCTACCAGTAGAGCCCTGGGCCCAACCATCTTCTTGATGTGCCCCTGCAACTTTTCACTCCCTGGGCCCAACCATCTTCTTGATGTGCCCCTGCAACTTTCCACTCTTTGGACCTCACCAACTAATGATATAAAGAGGCTGTCCCTTGAGTAGTAAAGAAAGAACACACTCGGAACATTAGGTCATCTAGATATTTCTGGCACTGAAGGCATCTCAGGAATAGTCGCCTGTTTGTTTAACTTACAGGTACCTCACGCAGTTTGAACAGATCTGCAGGTCTTCTCCGGGTTGTAAGTTGCTTCATTCCTTCAAAGGGAAATTTGCCGTGCCATGAATGTATCTTCATTCTCTTTGCCCCAGAGGGCAATGAGTTAATAGTTGGGACTCTCATTCAGAGGCAAGGGATCGTGTATGTCAAAAAGGGCAGCCAGCTCAGCAGAGAGGGACTGGGGGACCCAGTTATTGAGATACTCTCTGGGCGACGTCTGTCAGGTTCAGAGTTAATTAGATGTTATTTAATGTGCCCAGTGGTGAGGACTGAACTAAGGATTCTCTCTTGTTAGTCTCAAAGAAGCCTGCTCATGATGGAAATGATCTTCTTCTTCTGGCCAAAAATACGGCCAGCTCATGAGATTATTCTATTGGCTCTATCCTGTCATTCTTCCCAATTTGTCAGTCCCAAACCTCATACAAAAACATATGTGCAGATAAGGTAAAGTGTTGGTCTGAAGCAGCAGAACAAAGTTTGAGCTCAGTAGCACCTTTAAGATCAACAAAGCTTTATTCTGAGTCTAACCTTTTGTGGGCCTGCACACTTATTCATGCACACGAAAGCTTATACCTTGAATAAAACTTTGTTGGTCTTAAAGGTGCCACTGGACTCAAACTTTGTTTTGTTAGGTATACCTATTTCTGGACAGAATTGTGGCCAGAGTCTGCAAGCTGATACAAATGCTTTGGACATTGGTTCAGAGACTCTACAGCATCACCAGGTAATTTGGTTAAAGACATGTAGAGCTGAGCATCGTCAGCATGCTGAAGGCATTCTATTCCAAAACCATGAACATAGAGAATGAACAGTATAGGGGACAAGAAGACTGAACCTAATGGAACCCCACCAAGCAGGTTCTACACTGTGTGCATCTTGGTGTAGTGGTTAAGTGCACAGACTCTAATCTGGGAGAACCTGGTTTAATTCTCCACGCCTCGACCTGCAGCTGCTGGATGACCTTGGGCAAGCCATAGTTCTGTCAGAGCTGTTCTCTCAAAGACATTTCTGGAAAGAGCTCTCTCAGCCTCACCTACCTCACAGGGTGTCTGTTGTGGGGAGGGGAAGGGAAAGGAGATTGTAAGCCGCTCTGAGACTCTGAATGAAGGGTGGGGTATACATCCAATCTCCTCCTCCTCCTCCTCCTCTTCTTCTTCTCCCCTACAGCAGCTTTCTGAATTCTACTCATAAGGAATGAATGGACCCAATCCAAAGCACATCCCTTAATCCCTACGTCGACCTCCAAACATCTCAACAGGATGGCATAGGCCACTGTGTTAAAGGCTGCTGACAAATCTAGTAAAAGCCTGTGGCTACATTTAGATGGAGGTTGTCTGTGAGGGCCACCAGTGCCATGTTCATCCAGCAGTCCAGTCTGAAAACTGACTTGAAAGGGGTCTAGGGCAGACGCTATATCCAGGAAGACCTGAAGTTGCTCTGCAATTGTGTTTTCTATTATTTTTCTCAGGAAGGACAAATTAGAGAATGGGCGATAGTTGGCCGCAGCATTTTTTCCCCCAAGCAATAGTTTTGTTTCTTTAAGTAATGGATGGATGACTGCCTTGATTTGGGGACCAAGGAAAAATGCCCTGGATGGCCTCTGTGCTAAAACCATTCCAAAATGTTTGTATAGCAATTAGCAAATCATAAATTTAAAGTAACAGGCCCGCTATAGTGTTGTGATGAAATAATGTCTGTCATTTAACAATGCATTTTTCATTCTAACAATGTGCTGGGAGTAAAAGTTAATAAAATCCAGACAAATAGCTTCTGGTGTATTTTCCTATGACTGGACTTGCAATAAGATTTTATGGTTGCAAATTAAATGTCAGAGTTG
>NW_015167554.1:933775-949603 GCF_001447785.1 Gekko japonicus
CCCAAGTCTATGCCCTCAAACAAGAAGTAGAGAAATGGATTAAACACATTACCATCTTTCTTCCAATATGGTTCATGTAAGTATCAGTGTGCAAATATATTGATCCAGGCAAAAGTTCATCCATTCCCATGGATTGCTCTTGATTGATTAAAGCTGATTGGAGAGCTGTTTAATTTGCTCAGTCTGTAGGCTCTAGTTGAGGTGATGCTTATGACCCCGTCATGAATTCACTCAGACCCATGTTGCATATAACATGTTGGTTTGAGTCCATGAATTGTTCACAACAGTTTTGCCAGATCTACAAATGTAATTGAAATTCATGGCTAGCTCAATTTAGTGTTAGAAGTTTCTTTTCTGGCTTCTGCACCAGTTTCTTGATAACGGTCTGAAAAATTAAAAGAAAAAGTGTCATCAAAATTGACATTGTTATGGCAGAATTTGGGACTTAAGATTAACTTTCTTTCTAATGAGGGAGCTTGTGGCTGACCATTCATTTACAGTCTTGATTCAGAATGGTCAGCTGATGTTGACTCAATAGGTCTTCATAGTTAGGAGATAATCATTTGGTAGCTTGGGTAAGTTCTATGAAAACTCAGAAAGGTGACCCTACACAGATGAGGGAGAAAGGTACAAACAAGTAGACCTTCTATAGAAGCTGGAAGGCCTCAATGAGGGAGAGAAATTAATATTCTAGAGAAGGGGGGGTGGCTATGGATATAACTCCAAAATGGAGGTACTGGGACACACATTGGTTTCAATTGAGCATTACTTCACCTAAGGTGCTCACTTGAGAGGAGGGATAGTGAGCATTTTTATATGAATGTGACTGTGAGGTGGGCTTACACTGACCAACCTCCCTCCTTTACACTAGCAGTGACCTCCTGAACAGATTGCTTCAGATTGAATAAAGTCTTATTCAATGAGAGCCATTATGATGAAGTGGATAGAGCAGCACAGCACACTAGGACCCTGAAAGACCCAGGTTCACATCTCCACTTCTACCACAGAAACTTGCTGGGAGGCCATGGACCTGTCACAAACTGGCCCACCTCACAGGGTTGTTGGGAGAAAATGGAGGAGGGGAGAAAATGGTCTAAGCTGCTTTGAATCCCAATGGGGGAGAAAAGTGGGAAATAATAATAATAATGATGATGATGATGATGATGATGATGATGATGATGATGATGATGATGATGATAATGATAATAACATGTTTACTGTCAAAATTCATCTCAAGCACTGTGTTGAGCAGCTTTGCATCTGAACAGTACAGCCAAGCTATACATTAGCATGAAGTAACACATTTGTGTTTCAGTTTTAGCATTTGTATTTGCATTCACACATTTTGTATGCTAAGAGTACAATCCTAAACAGATTAATCCTAAAGCAATTTACTTCAGTTTACTTAGAATGGTGTACCTCTGTTTAGGACTGTGCTGTAAATCTTCTCAATTGTTAGAAAAGTAGCATGTATCCTGCAGTGTCATGGTTAGGTCATTATTTGCCAAGGACAGATTCACTCACAGTGTTTCCTTTTGTCCCTGTACAGCTGGATACAGGCCTTGAATAACCCGACAGAAGATATATGTCTGATTTTGGGACCTATCTATTCAGTGGCTTCTATTCTTAAGTGACTGTATTGATCTCAAGACAGCAAAGGCAAGCAGACACATCTAAGTAGTAAGTTTCAACTCAAAAATCTCAAATTGATTTTGTTTTGTTTTAACTCTGTGCCTTTTAAAAATCAGAGGTAGCAAGGGTGGCTGATATGAGTAAATGGTCTCTAACGGCAAAGGGACACATCAGAATTCATGCCTATACATTCAAACAACTTCATGAATGACCAGCTCTCTGATCATGACTGAAAAGCAGCAAATGAACTGAACTGGCAAGTTACCAACAATCTCTGCTTGTGAACAAATGTCAAGACTGAATTTTACTCATAGTTGTTCAGCTTGGTTTGGTGGTCCTTTAATGACCCCTCCGTTCTGCCTTATGTTTTAATTGTTGTTTTCATGTTATTGTATTTGTTTGTTTATTTATTTATTGTTTCTTTTACCCCACCCTCCCCGCCGAAGCAGGCTCAGGGCGGCTTACAGAAAAACTAGTAAAACAATAAAAATGTTGTTTTCATGTTATTGTATGTGTACTTTGGGCATGTGGAATGGTATAATATAGCTAAATCTTGTAATATCTTGGAAGCTAAGCCGGGTCAGTACTTGGATGGGAAACCACCAGGGAGGACACCGCAGGGGAAGGAAATGGCAAACCGCTTCTGCTTAGTCACTTGTCATTAAAAATCTATGGGGTCACTATAAGTTGGCTGCGACTTGAGGGCACTTTACACATACATGTACACTTTACCTTTGTTTTTAATTGTTTTAATGATGTGGGGAGTGTTGGTTTTAATAGCTTTTTAAAGATGTGATTGTATTCTGTATGTTTTTAATCAGTTCGCCCCCTTGATCACCCCGATGAAAGCAGACGGGCAGGGTATAAGTTTCGTAAATATATAAACAGTACTGTGAAAGAATGTACATCCAATTCCTTGCCAGCTGCCAGTGCTGTCACTACAATACTTCTGTATTTGGACACTGAAAAAAAAAAAAGACATCTGCTGAGACCACAGTCCTTTCGAGCATTCTCATCTTGCTAAGTGAAGCTTCACTTCATACGCATCTTCCATCTAGGGCATCTAAAACCTTCTGTATTCTCTCCCTTGGCACCGCTTAACAAACACTTGGGGGATTAGTGGGAATGTTCTGTGCTTCACCATATAATGCAGTTATAATCTCCTCTGGCACCTGCAGAAGTCTTTCAGGAGCACTGACAATGAAGAGAGATCAACCTCAAAAATTTATGACCATGTGGCTAGATGACACGCCACTTACTCGGCCTCTGGACCAGCCATCTTTAAGAGGATTCGTATGACACTGAAACCAAACGTGAAGCATCCCAATGCATTTTTAGCACATTGTGGGCACCAGCTGTTAAGATTATAACCAAGTAATGTTCCCGAACCTAATCATAGGTGAGTGAACTTCACTTTTAGCAACAGATGATGGAAATGAAAATTATAGCCCACTTTCAAATGGGTAGTGATCATTTTGTTTTCTGTAACAATAAAATGCTATCGCTGTCAAGAAGAAAGCATCGGGCAATTGCTCACCACCCCTTGGGACAGCGAGGTACCGGCAAACTGTCGAACGCAGGAAGATTCAAAAGATAGCAATTGCTAACAGCTGCAGATAATAGCCCCATGATTTCTGAATACATAAAACCAAAAGTCATTACCATACCGATGGCTTGTTTGATGACTCATGTGGAAGCAGAGGATAGTCGGAGTCCAGTTTCAAATGACCAGGTGTCGGCTGCTTGCGAGCTTCCATTGCAATGGGTGTAATTGCTGAATGTCTCTCCAGAAAAGCCAAAGACAAAATGCATCTGAAAGTCCTTATATTGAGTCAGATTAGTGCAGCAAGACGGGGGACTAAAGGGATACACTATTCCTGTGTTCACAATCGGAGCCTGGGGAGACTTTCAAGGGTAATATCAGCTTATATCATCATTCCCTGATGTTCATTCTTCTGAATGTGAGAGACACCCAAAGCAAATTATCTGGGAGGCCACAGTGGTTCAGAAAGGCCAAGGTCTGACCCTTGGTCCATCTGGCCAAGTATTCTCTCTTTGCTTCTGTGTTACACCTCTGAGGATGCCAGTCACAGTTACTGGCAAAACGTCAGGTTCTACAATGCCAAGACCACGGCCACAGCAACTAATATTCTCTCTCTCTCTTTCTCTCTCTCTTTCTGAATTGCCAGTAGCCCTCCAAGATCGCAATGCTATCTATGCAGAGAACTTTTAATCGGCAATGCTAGAAATGAGGACAGAAGATTTCTTCAAGCAAAGTTCATGTTCTACATGGAGCTATACCTCCTCCATAAATGCCTTATTCTGAATCAGAAAACTGGTCCATCCAGCCCAGGATTGTCTGCATTGATTAGTAGTGGCACTCCAAAATCTCAGTCAGGTGTCTTTCCAAGCTGTGATGGGCGGGGGTCATTTCCTGCAGGAGCGCACAGGAGCGGAGCTCCGGCGGTAAAGTGCCCAGGGGGTGGGCACATGCAACAAGCCCCACCCCCTGCTCCCAGCAGCTCTCAGTCAGAGCAAGAAGCAGCCAGGTAAGCTGCAGAGCCCCCCCGCCCCCCCGGCCCCCTGGTCCAAAACAGTCCAGCGGCACCTTTAAGACCAAGTTTTATTCAGGTACGAGCTCTCCCTCCTCTGCGAGGTCAGATCTGCACGACCCCCCCCCCCATAATAGCTAGCAATCCAAAACAGTCCAGTGGAGCCTGAGCGGTGGGTGTTTCCTTCTGACACACTTCCGGTGATGTCAGGGGGCGTGGAATATGCAAATGTTATGCTAATGAGCTCCTGCACCTCTTTGCTACGAAATGACCCCTGGTGATGGGTGAGGCCCTTTTCAAGGAGACGTTCAGGGACTGGAATGGGGACCTTCTGGGATTACTGAGCTATGGCTCCTCATGAGCAGCGTTCACCTCAAAATATGTGGTCTCCTTCAAAACAAACATTCATCATACTGGTGTCTCTTGAAGTCTATATAATTCCTTCAGTGAAGAAAAGAGGTTCTTTATCCAGTGATACCATTTTGGCTCCAAATATATAAATACACAACCAACAGCCTAGTGCATCGAGAACTAAATTCAATGTGACAGCTACACCTGACTGTTGTGAGGGATTGGTCTCCAACAAGCACAACAATTACCAACAGTCCTGCAACCCCTTCAGGGTTCTTATTGATTGTCGTACTACTGCTACAAGCTACTGCTACATTTAATAGCTCTTCACTGGAGCATCTGTGGAAGCTTTAAATGTAGTACCTTCTACCGTACTGAAGAATTTGCAGTACTTATACCAAAGGAGAGTCATTGTATTGAAATAAAATCTAATGAAAACACCATGGCAGATTCTTTGCTAAGGGGAAATCTAGTCACAATGTTTTGTCTGTAGTTCAGGGAGACGTTTACTTTGTTCAGGGTTACATTTGCGGAGATGTGTACATCATTGTTTTTGTTACTGCTGGAAGACTGTAGACAGGCTAGTAGGTAGCCTGAGAGTCTACATTCCTGTGCTTTTATTTTAAAGGGAATGAAAGGAATTAACTGCAAAATACTTGTTTGTTTCATTCAGGGAAATAACAGTGAAGGTATGAATTGTTAAGTCGCTCGCTTAACAAAGTAGTCGGAGAGTGATTCAGCAAAGATTCAGCTCTATTCAACAACTCGTACTCAATTCCAACATGGATCAACATCTGATAGCCAGAACAGCTTTTACATTGCAGCTGTCCTGCTTTTAAACTCTCCCGGCTAATGTAGCCATGCCTACTGTACAAATACCAACCAATAAGGTTGCATACATAAGGACCAATCACGGACATTCCCGCTCAGGGAGCTTGTTGATAGTGATTGGTTAGGTGCTTCCTGGGCTAGTAATGTGATTGGATGTATTTGGATCCTAGCCCAGGACGAAGCTTAACATAGCATTTCAATTAGATGTTTTCATAACACATTATGCATTCAATGGAAGCTTAGTGAATATATTACATGAATGGCTTTTCTTTCCTTAGTGTACTTGGTGCCTGGCAGTCTGGCCGAGAGAGTTCACAGGGATCAAAGAGTAAGGGAGAGAGTCTGCAGAAGTGAAGGGATAATAAACAGGTATAGATGTATTTCCCATTCAAACCTACAGTTATTAAAATGGATGCAATGCACGAAAACAAATGAATGTAACAAAAGCTTTTAAAATGAAAAGGAAAACAAAATGAACAATGAAATAAACTGCATAACCGTATTCCATGGTAGTTTTTTTTTTTAATTGTTTTGTTTTAAGCAAGGGATCAATGATGTTTTAAGCAAGGGATCAATGATTTTAAGCAAGGGATCAACACTGAAAAGATCCATCCTGAATGAATTCTTAGTAGTAGAATTGCCACCAGACGTTGCATACATCATATCTAGAGGCAAATTTTGGCGTACTTCAGTTCCAATATCTGCTCAAATGTTAAAGAAAGTTATAAACATTAAATTCAGGCTTTCATGACTGGCTTTGGCAGTTTAGATCCGACATAGGTGGGTCACTTCCATCCCCTCCAGTACAGTTTGTGTATAGGCAAGACCCTGAGCCAGAAACACATCCAGACAACATTAAACTTGTGCTTCCAATGTCACAAACTCTGACCTGGTGTTCCAAAGGCTAGACTCTTATAAGGAATTTGGAAAACAAGGTGAAGGTTGGTTGTGATGGACAGGTAATAACCCGCCTTTTCCAGAGAAGGGGGGAAACAGCCACAAGGCTGTGATTGCAGGGGAAAATATTAGTGTGGGCTGGACTACGCATGGAGATAGATATCTAGAAAGTGTTGGTAGCCCATGTTTTTAGATAGGAAGGAGACTGAATTTTGAAAAATTCCGTTCGAACATCCCAATTTCTTCCTTGAGAGAAATGAGCCAAGGAGCCTTTATTTTTGCACCAGTTTCTTTCCGCCCACAGAATTTTTCTCAACACATTTTTCAATGCTATATTTGCATCAGTCATATTGGAGCAGTATATAACTAGCATAAATGTGGTGTGTATGTACACGGGGAAAATGGCATAAAAGAAACAAATCATCCACAACAGCAACAAAAATGAGACTCACCAAAACCATAGAATCATAGAGTTGGAAGGGGCCATACAGAACATCTGTTCCAACCCAATGCAGGACCAGCCTGTGACCAGTGACAATGGCAACATACAACTTTAAAGAGAAACTGAAAGGACCATATTGTCTAGAGATATACAAGTATGCCCCTCTTTTTGATGTATTTTTCTTTTCATGTCTTGTTGTAATGGGGAGGTTTCATTCTGAGAGGGGAAATCCCTTGTTATGATTTTTAAATTGTATCCCTATGTCCTGGAAATCTGGTAGTATCCCTGATTATGACTGGTGCCTATTTTTTGTGAATTTGTGATCTAAACTGTAATTGTGATATTTACCTTGAGGTGACATCAGTGGAAATGTTCTTGAGACCTAATCACCAAGTTGTGCATCAGGACACACTGTCATGGCACAGGTATATGAGAAAAAGAAGATTTCTGAATAAATTCAGTGGAAGGGTCCTAAGAATGACCAACCAACAGAAGGGCTGCCCAAACTTTTATGAGTGGGATGAATCTCATAAGATTTTGAAAAGTCCTATGGGACATGCGTAGTACGCCATAGTGAACATAAGACCCATGCTAGTTCAGAGCAAAGGCCCAGAGCAAAGGTCCATCAAGTGTTTCCTTACCTGCCAGCCGCACTCATTCACCTTTACCAGTACAGAAAAAGGAGAGCAGCAGGGAGTGCATACTCAGTTGAGTATTAATTGCACCTGCTGGCTCTCCTTCTCTTGTAGAGGCCAAAGCGAATGAGTGTGGCTGGGAGGTATGGGCAGGGGCAGAGGGAGTTGTGGGGTGTGGGCCATGAGTGAGGGGGCACTGCTTCTAAATGCCTCACTGTGGCTATAGGCCTGCCTCTAAGAAGCCCACAAGCTAGATGACTGCAACAGCATCCTCCTACTTGTGCTTCCCAACAACTGATATAGAGGCATACTTAGGGGGTTGCCTGGCCCCCACCAGACCATCAGGTCTGACACAGGTAGCACTTTAGATCATACTAATGCTAGAAAAACAAGGCATTTAGCATGTACTATTTCTATATGCATGCCAGAACATTTATTAGCTGTGCTAATGTCTAATCTGCCAATGTCTGTAGGACACGTGAAGTGAGGCAAATGAATGGATCCAAAAGGCATGTCAGTAAAATTTGGCATGTCTGGACTAATAAAACCCACAATTTAAGAAACTCACACTTCAGTTGTCCTTGAATGGGCAGAATTGCTCACTAGGTGAGAATGAGTCACACTGTATGCCAAGCCAGGCATCTCAGGGTTTTATGCACATGTAGCAAGAGCTGTTAAAAGCAGTGTTGAGCTGACTAGTAACTGAAGAATTCCTATAGAACCTCACATATTTGTTGAGACCACCAGAGGTGGAGATCCCATGTTCCATGACCCCTCCCCTTGGTGCAAATCAACTGGTCAACAGGGAGTTTACCGGCAAGAAAATTAGGCCTAGGCCGGCATCACTGGCAATTCAGCAATGTCACTTCGGGCACTCACCAGAAATAAAGTCATTATGTTAGCAGTAACACAGGGATGCTCTAGTATTTGGACAAAAACTCTATGATAAAAATGACTTCTACCATAGAGTTTTTGCCTAAGTACCAGAGCGTCCCTGCATCATCAGTGACATAATGATATCACTTCCGGTACATGCCAAAGGTGACATCACCAAATTGCCAGTGATGCCAGCCTGGGCCTACGTCTAGTTTTCCTGCTGGTAAATCTTCCCTACTGCTACACCCCACTGGTTGGCAGGGGGTACCTGGAAACTCTAGGCATACTGCCTCTGGTACTGGGGGAGTGTAGATATCCATCTTGACTAGTAGCCATTGTGACTAGTAGCCACTGATAGCCCCGTTGTCCACAAATGTCCACTCCCCTTTTAAAGCCTTCCAAATTAGTGGCCATTCCCACATCATGTGGCAGCAAGTTTCACAGTTTAACTATGCACTGTGTGAATAAGTAATTCTTTTTGACTGTCCTGAATCTCTTTTTATAGAGGACTTGGGGAGAAAGGGCAAGCTGGTGAGCTGCTCTGGCTCCCAGACAAAAGCAGAAGCAGTGGGACACAGGGCTTTTCTGCATTCTTATTTTCCTTACTTGTGTTTTCCTTTTGCTTCAGTGGGGGGAGTCTGTTCCACATGTGTTTGCTCCCTCTAGTGGTCGATTCAATATTACATCACTGTATGTCCAGTGCAAAAACCTGCAGTTTAAATCTGCTGGGAGATATGCCCAACATAAACCGATTTAATATTCAATTGGCCTGTAGAGGGAGCAAAACACATGTAGAACGGGGGGGGGGGGATCCCGAAGCAGCAGGAACTCACAAGCAAGGAAAAGGAGAATTCAGAAAAGCCTGCAGTGGTGACAGTATGCACACAGAGGACGCCCAGACACTGGCCTTGCCTCTCCTGCTAATAATCAGTAATAATGGAGTAATTCTACATCTCTGCAGCAGATATGAATGCCCATTCAGAACTACTTGCTGTCAGAAGAGGCCTGCTCAGGGTAGCCACTCAGAAACCAATGGTTTAATCTTCTGTAGACTTGTCCTTATTTAGCCAACAGAAAGAGGGATTCTTCAAAGATTGTCTGAGATGGTAGTTCTCTTATGGAGATTTCTTGCTTATGGAGATTTTTTGCTCCCCCCCCCCCGCTAGTTAATAAACATTACACAATTCAGCTTCCATTGGCTGTACCTAATAAATCATCTAAATTAATCTCTATTGTTACTATAATGACTACCAAGCTTTTGCTCTGCTTTTAGCCTTTTAAGTGAGCTGTGTTTTCGGTTTGGTGCAGGTAAGATTTCCATTAATCATTGGCTTTTATATTTTCACATAACGCCTGCCATTGGATAGCACAGTCCTAAAAGCAGAGTAGCACATTGACTTCAGTGGATTTAGAAAGGTGTAACTCCATTTAGGATTGTTCTGTGAGTCTACAGCACATCCAGTACAAGCTGCGCACTACGAGCATTTCCAGCATAGGCCAGAAAAGCCCTTTCCTCTCCCCTCCCCACCCTTAACCTCCCAGTCTAATGAAGAATCATGGAGAACTCAAAGGTTTGCTCATAGTTTTGTGACATTTTGCTTGGTCCTCATAAAAGTTATTACACAACTTGGGGGGGGGGGGTTTCCATAAACCACCCATCCTGCCTACAGCTTTTCTGCAGCTTTTCCAATACTAACAGTGAGCTTTTGGGGGAGTAAAAGTGAAATGTGCCTACAATTTTAATTCTGAAGAAGGAGTGTTTAAGCTATCGGAAGTGTTAAAGCTTTGCTCCCAAGTAAGTGGTTGAGAAAAGGCCATGTGAATATATTACCTTATATGCTAACAGAGCCAGCCGATGTTTAATAAATCGTTAAATCTTAAAACCCCAAAAGTGAGTCAGGTTTTTAAACATGGGGAAAAGAAAACCGGAAAGGTTACCAGCATGGTTATTGCTAGCTTCCCCCCACCAAAGCCAAGACGACTCTTGCCAGGCATTTTGTTACTGTTGTTTTAAATGGTAGGTGAAGCTCTCCAATAACAATATTCCAGATGGATGGGAAATGTCCTTAATCTTTTCAGCAAAATGTTGATCGCAGTCCAAAGGGCAGGCAAGCAGAGTTAGATGAGTGTGTATATCACGGCAGAAAGTGTCACGCTGTACAAAAGATGAGGATGGAAAGCAAAATTTCATGGAAAGGAAGTGACTTGGGGGATGCAATTTAGACACTTAGAACAAGGAAAGATATAATCAGCCAACCTACCAATTAGGACTGATTTATTGCTTTCGGTTGTAAGACCCATTATTATGGCAGAATATTCTGTCTGATATTACTTGGAGCTCACTTACAAGAAAGCAATTGTTGAAACTTTTTTGTTTCAGCAGAAACTTCTAAACAGCTGCTTCGTAGTCTCTAACTTATGATTAACTATTACATGGTGGGAGTGGCATCACTGCATTTATTTATTTATTTTAGGCTAGAGGAAGGCTGCAAGTTCTTTTTTTTTAACAGAGTGGTGGGATACCAACCATTGATGTTAATTGCTGGGACCATCTGTACTGAAACTTTTAACCCTTGTTCATTCAGGGTTGAAACACTTCCTATGGTATTTTCTGCAGTGAATTGTGAATGCAAAAGTCCCTCCTCAAGCCTATTGGCATGAGTGCAAAACCTTCTATCAATTTCTGACATCTTGGGGTCATAGGCAATATTAATACTGAAAGATAAGGGACTTTGATTTGGGATCTCCGGATCCATCATTGCATTGATTATGAAGACAGACATTACTAAACATGGCCAGCTACTGTCTCGCAACCATGCCTTGAGAGTGAACACCACACTGCCTGAAGTAATTACATAAAGCGGTGATTAACGTAACTCTTAATTTACAGTTCAGCATTAGTTTCACATGAGCTGTACCACGAAGCAGCTTCAGATGAGGAACACATCTAATTTTTAAAATAATTGACTGTGACTAATTAAATCCCAATCCGAAAGTAGATATGGAAATAAATTCCACTATTGTCCACCATTAAGAGAAGGAAAAAAGAATCAGCAGAAGATAACCAGATTAAAAGTCAGGCTGTAACAGTGAAAATGTTCAACCCTAAAGATCATATTTTTCATTACTGGATTGGGGATTCATTGGATAGATAGATAAAATAGGATCGTATCATCACCAGAGTTTGAAGGCAAACATGTAAGACTCTGATATGTAATTATAAAGTACTTGTTTGCTGCTCTTTATTAATAACACTGGTGCTATGATTCTAAATACCATGGGGGGGGGAGTTCTGCTTCTAGTGCCGTCCCTTCCTTCCTTCCACAGGTATGTAACAGCCCAAACTTTACAAAATTACTGCATCAGTACACAGAGAAGTCACTTAGCCAGAATTTTTTTAGTCGGGGGCATTTATTTTATTTTATTTTTTAAAATTTATTTTGAGATTTATATCCCGCCCTTCCAAGCGGCTCAGGGCGGCTAACAAGTGGCTAATGCCGGATTAAATAGATAAAATACAATAAAACAATATTTAAATTTCTTAAGAGGCACTGGCTAATCAAATTAAGGGAATACCTGGCTCCTTTCCTGCATCCGCCACCACTTGGGGGCCCTGGGATGGATGGGAAGTTAGGCGCCTTGCCAGTAAGTCAGGGGGCCTAGCCCCGAGATGCCCCACTGTAGCTATGGGCCTGACTTAGATGTTGCACAGTTGTGACCCTACAAAATCCTGGAATCTGCTCAGAGGTTGCTCTTTGATTCACCTCTGTCTATTCCCATTTGAGCATCTCCATGGCATAAGATCCATTGGAGAGCTCCTACTTCAAGTTCCATCTTGTAGAAAGGCCACATTGGCCTTTAGGTACACCAGCGTCTCCTGAGTGGTTGCCCAGTGCTCTGGAATACCCGCCTCCCTCCCTTCCTTAAATCTGTCATGCTCCATCCATCCCTATAGGCATTTTGGAAGCACCCAGGGATATTTTTTGTTTAGGGTAGGCTTTCAAGGCCCAGTTTGAATATTATGTTGGCAGGCAAGAATTCACCCACGCATTATTACACTTGTCTAGAGTTCCACTTAAACTATGCTTTCTGCCACTACACAAACAGTGTGTGCTAGAGGCGTGCATGGGAATGTTCCACTGTCATGCTAATGTTAAGTACATAGTGGCAGAGGTACCAACAGCAGGTGTTCAGCAGCATCACGTAACAAGTTCTTCTTGCTTGGAAGTGTCATCAGTTAAACTCCACCTGATTTGATTCTGCTTGATTTCTGCCCTTGTCACTGCTGTGATTTTCATTTTTAAAAAAAGTTAAATTGTGTGTTACTGAACTTGTGTTTCATGATCATCATGAAACCCACTGGGTAAGTGAGGCCTGTCATTCTGCCTCAGCCTACTTCACAGGGTTGTTGAGAGAACAAAATGGAAAAGGGGGAAACCATCTATGCCATATGAAGCTCACCAGGTGAAGGGCAAGTTAAGCATATACTAAAATAAAGGAAGAAGGGGCAACTTCACCCCCTTCTGCCTCCCCACTTCAGCCCCTCATAGGGTTGCCATTTCCCCACATGGCTCCTATTGCCAGCAGGAGAAATATAAGGTTTATGAATCCATTAGACAATAGCATGACATCACTTCTGGGGGAAACCTGGAAGTGATATCAATCCACTCTAGGAACCTCAGGAAACTCTATGCCCCACACTGGACTCCCTAAATTACCACAATCCTGCGAATGTATGCTCCAGATGTCAGAAACAGATGCTGTGTGTATGTGGGGGGGGGGAGAAACAAGGATATGATCTGCATCTTCCATTGTGGTAGCTGGGATTCAAACTTATATTTTATTGATTTGTATATTGTTTTTATCCTGCTTTTATACAGTTTTGAATACATAAAAAGAAGCTTGCAAATAAATTATTGAGTTGAATTCAAGGTTAGGATTAATTCCCTTCGAATGCCAAAGGTAAAGAGAACTGTACAATTTCCTTCTCTCAGGGGCCAGCGGAGAAGCTTAAATTATGTGCAGCCCTAGTAAAGAGTGAGAGAATCAAGGCCTCTATAAAATTAATGTCCATTTATAATGCACTCATAATAATCTATATACAGGTGAATGTCAATATCCACTACCCATGGGACATTCACTTGAAGACTCATATAAAATATGGAATGTGTCTACATAAAAATAACGTTTTAGAAGGCTTTTTTCACGCCAGCTTCATTTATATGGGAGAAACTCATATTTACTCATATGGAACAAAGCAGAGGTAAATGTGTGCTGCGTACTAAGCACAGCTGCACTAGTTTTCATGCAAAGTACTCTCCCAGATGTCTTTGGATTTGATTCGGGAAGCCATCATGTTCATAAATCCATGGCAATCACACATCATTGCAGGGCCAGTGTCTCTGGGCTGAGGGAAAAAATATATGAATCTTTCAGCTTTTGCACTGACATATATATGGGAGCATAAAATGTTCCATTTCAAAGAATCACAAACATTTCCAGAGTGTGTGAGTCACATTTCAATAGAGAAAAGCCACCTCCCTTCTCTCAGACAATCATGAGGAGACATCAACTGCTTTTCGATTCCCCATAATCTCCTCAAACCTACAGCAGCCTTTGGCAAACCGAACAAGAATACTGGTACGTCTAGCATTAAGAAGTCTGTAAACACCAAGGTAATATAGAAAATGACTGGTCTCCATTCATTGAGAGAGTTTAACCAAATGGCTGGAGGGGAACAACATATGAAAATATTTAATCATTTGAACAGACAGTAGTATTATCTTTCTATTACATTTTTATTCCAACTTTCCTCCAACAAGCTCAAAATGGTGTAGATATATGGTTTTCCCCTCATCCATTTTCCCCTTACAACACCCTGTGAGATAGGTTAGACAAAGAGAGAACTACGTCATTAAGTAAGAATTTGAGTAGTAGAAGAAGAGTTGGGCTAATTCCACACAAGGAGCTGCGCCACCATCACACCTCCCTTTGCCCTGTTTCCATTGGACAATTTCCCACTCGAAGTCACGTGGCGACATTTTGACCCGCGGCTTTGCCCATTTTCCCCCACGGGTTCGTAATCCTGTTTTTTGAGGATCACGAAACTGGGGGAAATCGGGCGAAGCCGCGGGTCAAAATGTCGCCACGTGACTTCGAGTGGGAAATTGTCCAATGGAAACAGGGCAAAGGGAGGTGTGATGGTGGCGCAGCTCCTTGTGCGAAATCAGCCTTGGTTTTTATACCCTGCTTTTCTCTACCGTGAGGAGTGTCAAAGTGTTTTACAATTGCCTTCCTTTCCTCTCCCCACAACAGGCACCTTGTGGAGTAGGTGGGACTGAGAGAGCTCTGAGAGAACTGTGACTGGCCCAAGGTCACCCAGCTGGCTTCATGGGAAGGACTGGAGAATCAAACAGAGTTCTCTGGATTAGAGTCTGCCGCTCTCAACAACTACACCATGCTTGCTTTCCTTGAGTGTGATTGGTAATATCAAGGCAGATATAATTTTATCAGATCTAAGAAGACGATAAGGAAAAACCATTCAAATCTTGAAACATTTTCTTCGCATACTAGATTGTCATGTTCATGGAACATCCTCCTTCCATTTCTATAGTTTATCCAGCCGCTCTCTTCCTCATAGGCATCATTCTACACAACATTCAAAGGCTTTTTTATTTATCTTTATCCATGAAGATTTTCTGTTCTATTAAAATATAAATTATTAATATGTTAGTACCGCGGTGATAACATGCTATTTCTTTTGAGATGGGAGTCCTTAAATATTTAAGCTGCTTCACATTTACGACAGGTTTGGTTTTTATCACATATATATAAAAAGCTTTTAATTTACGACACGGGGGATTTCTACTGGCAAGAAATTTATCGTTTACCTGACTGTGTTTTGATACAAAACCATTCAAGCTTGTACTTTTGTACTATTTTGTAAACTGGATAGGGTGAGTAATAGGTTGCAACATTACCGCAAGAAGTGGACTGATAGGGAATATAAGACAATGAAAGGTGGTACCCAGTGTTGGACTTTCTATCTCAGCAGCAATTTATTTCCTCTGAATGGGCCCAATTTGACAAATGGATTTGTTAGGTTGTTTGCATAGAAATGTTGTTTATTTTAAATACTTTTCCTTTCTGTTAGTAAATGGCATTACAAGTTAAATAGCAAAATAATAACAATAATAATAAATACATAAAAGGGGGGGGATTTTAATTGTACACTGCTTTACCTATATTAGTACTATGCTTACAAAACACAGTGTATTTCATGTTCACAATGTATAACATATTTAATGTAAATTGTTTCAGATTACTAATGTTTGTAAGAAAGTATTGTTCATTGTTATGTAACAGTTATAGGAGGTAACGAAACTCACTGTAATATGTTTTGGTTACTATGTATAATACTGTTCAAAACAATAAAAAACTTTAAATAATAATAAAAAAGGTGGCTATTATAGGGCCAAAGCTACCAACAGGGTGGATGAGAAACATCTGTGTCTCTCCTTGGGCAATTCAAGACTCCATACATAAGAAAACTCATTCACAGCCTCTTTTCAGGGATGCTTCAGCAGCCCTGTGTAACGATATGAGCTTATGT
>NW_015167555.1:0-2462 GCF_001447785.1 Gekko japonicus
CAAGTAGTCACAAGCTCTGTGTCATAGTCTAAGGGCTAACGAGGTATATAGGAAAAAGGTCTCTGATTGATATTGATCATAGGCCTTTTGACCAATGAGATACCCAAGAGGTGATGTAACTCTCTGAGTTGCTAGGCACGTGACATCCGAGAATGGACAAGAGCAAGAGGGAGAGAAACGAAACCATACTGCAGCTAGGACTGTCCCTGCCCCTACACAGGTGTCTATAGCTCAATTGCTTGGAATGTGCTAATTGGAGCTTCAAGGGTGGTTGGTACTACACGCATTGGAAAACAATTTAGCTCTGGCAAGGTCACCGTGCTATCTCTAATCGTCTCTGTGAAGATTCTTGTAGGCCTTTTCACCGTCTGAACCAAATATTTTATTTTACAGAACAGAGCAAGGAACCATTTTTCTTTACAAGGGCATTGAGAATTTGTGAGGGGGCATTGCCCCATGGGCCCTGTACTAGCTATGGCTTTGAATGTAGTGGGCCCGGGATAAAGAATGTCCCACGTACAGAAAGGTAACTGATTACAGAACAGAAAGCGGAAGTAGGAATAAACTGAGTATTCACAATGGAGCAAAATTGTAGAAGCTGTGTGGGTTGTTTTAGGGCCAAAGCTGGTCTTTTATGCTGTTGTTGGTTTTCGGTGCCATGGAAGCTCATTGGGTGATCTTATATCAGTCACACTCTCTCAGCCTGACCTACCTCACAAGCTTGTTGTGAGGATAAAATGGAGGAGAGGAGAATGTAAGTTGTTTCGTATGCCTGCCTACTGGGGAGAAAGGCAGGCATAGTCTCTTGCAGCCTCTTGTGGCACTTTAAAGACTAACAAATTTTGTTCTAGCATAAACTTCCATGAATTAGGGCCAACTTGTCTTTGCATGCCAGTGGATGCACTGTTAGACACCATGGTGCCCACAGTAACCATATTGGGCATGAGTGATCTAAGCACATGTGAAGTGACACACATTAAGCTAAACACTTTTCACTTCAAACATACAGAGATAGGGACAGAAATAAGTCTCCTTGAATGAGATTTTAGGGATGTGGTCCACTCAGTGGATAATGCCAATGAAAAACAAAAGTTCAGGTTAGGGATTATTAGGAAAGAAATTGAAAATACGATGGCCAGTATAGTCATGCTTTTATTTATGATGCATCCCCATAGTTCTGGTTTTTCTATCTAAAAAAAAAAATGTGGAGCTGGAAAAGTGCATAAAATTGCAGCCAAAATAATTCCGGGGATGGAGTATCTTATGGATGAAAAAAGACTAAAGTATCTGCAGTTTTAAACAGGACACCATAGACATTTATAAAATTATATATGGACTCAAGAAAGTGGCCCTCACCTGGACAGCCCAGGCTAGCCTGATCTTGTCAGATCTCAGAAGAGGAGCAGGGTCAGCTCTCATTAGTACTTGGACGGGAGTCTCTAGGGTTTGCTATGCAGAGGCAGGCAATGGCAAACTACCTCTGAATGTCTCTTGCCTGGAAAACCCTACAGCTACAACTTGATAGCCTCCCCCCATAGAGAAAGTGAATGCAGAGAGGGTTTTCCTCCCCTCTCTCCCAAACTGTCAGAACTTGGGGGCATCCAATGAAGATGATGGGGGCTATGTTCAGAAGAAAGTATTTCTTCATACAATTCATAGGCCCTGGTCACATGGGCCAGATATCGCGGGGGGGGGGGAGGCGTGGCTGTTTGCCCTGGAGCGAACTACCGTATGGCAGCCGGATCAAACATCCCGCCCGATGTCCCGCCGACATCCCATGGTCGGGGGGAGGTGCCAATCATACCTCACTCCTGCGGTGTGGCAAAGAAGCAGCGCCGCGGGGGTTGTGTTGTTTTTTTTAACCCAAGTGTTTGCATGCACCATTGGGTGCTTGTGCACACCCGTGGAGACTTGACCAAAAAAACCCTTTTTGCGACGGGACATGGGCGGGCGCCGGATGCCACGAGCTAACACCAGAAAAGTGATCTGACGCCCGCCCTTGCCCCACGGTTTCCGGAAACTAGTACCTTGGAGGTACTAGTTTTTTACAGCGCATCTTCAGAGTGAAGCCTCGGGTGAGCCATGGAAGCTCTATACTTACAAAATGTGGTGGTGAGATCGTGCCCGGAAAATCCGCCTATCTTCCGTCTCTCTAGCGTGCCTAATTCTCCGTGTGACCGGGGCCATAGTTAACCTAAGGAATTCACTGCCAGATGAAAGTGTGCTGGCCACTTGCTTAGATGGTTTTGAAAAAGGGACTAGATAAATTCATGGAATTTATTCATGGAATTATCAATGGCTAAATGCAATTTTCAATGTTCATCTTGCTAATAAATACCAGTTGCTGTGGGGCAGACAATGAGGGTGTGATGTGGCCTTCCAAAACCTGCTTCTGGGCATCCCTGAAGTGTTTGGCAAGCTTTACTGTGGGAAACACATTGCTGGACTAGGAACGACCTTTT
>NW_015167555.1:2500-20498 GCF_001447785.1 Gekko japonicus
TAAGAAAATATGTTCAAAGGGTTGAAGTCCTGGGAAGCATTGCAGAACATGCATGTAAGTCTCTCAATATGGGAAAGAAACCAACTAATCTCAAGATTCACAAGAGATAAAAAACTAGAATTTTACGCTAAAGAAACACAATTAGAAAAAATCTGGCTACGAGAGACAGACAAACAGATTGGAAAAATATATAAACTCCTACTAGAAGAAGAGTTAAAAAATGATTGGAAAAAACCACATATGATCAAATGGGAAAGAGACTTAGGTCGCCAAATAGAGAGAGAAGAATGGGAAAAATGTTGGAAATCAATCAAACTATTACGAGCAACACCGCACAAAGAAAATATAACAAAAATGATATATAGGTGGCACTGGACGCCAGATAGATTACAAAAGTGCTATACAAATGTTTCAGGGAACTGTTGGAGGTGCAAAAACAACAAAGGAACACACATACACACTTGGTGGAAATGTGAGAAAATACAAAGATTCTGGAAAAGTGTTAAGCAATTGATAAAAGATATTACAGAAATAGATCTACCTCTAAATCCAGAAATCTTTTTACTAAACATTACACCCAATGGTATTAAGTATAATGAAACATGTATTATTGTATACTTAATTACAATGGCAAGAATCTGCATTGCTAGGAACTGGAAGTCGGATAATATACCAAATAAGGAAGAATTGATAACCAAACTTTTTGAGGTAATAGAGATGGATAAATTAAATATGTTTTTGGCTGGAAAGTTAGAGGATAGGTTTAACCAGAAATGGCATAAAGCCATAAAATGGTATGAGGAAAACCTGTAAAATTAACCCCCAAATGTTAATAAAGAAGATACGAATGTTTGTATAAGATGGAAAAATGTAAATAAACAATTTTTTAAAAAAAGAAAATATGTTCAAAGGGTTGAAATGCAGGTGAATGCTAACAGGTATATAAATTCCCAATGTCTGTTTTCCTGTTGGATGAAAGTATACATTTTGAAAAGGAATTTCTTGGTGACAATGTTTGTGATCCTGATGGAGCACTCCCTTGTTTCATTAAAGCCTGTTTAGACCACAGGGCTTAATATAGACTTTACTTGTGTAAAATCATGTACTGCTAATTTGAAATGATCATATCAACTAACAAACACGTAATCAAGAACCTCTTAAAATATATTAAAATTCAGATCTCCCCATTAGCAAACCTGCTTCATTAACATATTAATAGACAATGTGCCTTTTATAATTAGCTTGTATTTTCTTTGCATCATTGAAGTTAATTCCAGAAGGATTTATGGAAAAGTTCACATTTTCTCCACAGAGGAATCCTGTGGAAACCTGGGGTTCCCACGTCACAGTTTTTAATTTCCCTCTGGCTTGCCCTCCCCTCATTATCTGTCTGCATTGTCCACCCCATTACTCTCTAAGTAATAATCAAGACAGTTTGTTCAGTTCTGATCCACAGTGATTAAAAATGGACATGCTGTGACTAATTTCAGAGCACCATGCTCCATTCACATACTAAGCATCAGGGCAGTAAGAGATGTGCATAATAAACTCTAGCTAGCCAAATCCACTGGATCAGGTCAGCCCAGATCCTGCTCTGGAGCTGCCTGGGCTCTCTATGATAGCATTGAGCCCGAAGGCATAGATCAATGCAACTGCATGAAATAATTATTGGTATTAGTGGCATTATTTTAACCTAGTGGTTTGGAGTGAATAAAGCATTCTGAAATCCTTCACTGTACCAGTGCCCATCCTGACCTCCCACTGTATCATCTCCCCCCCCAACACATACAATAATTAGCGCCAGTGATTTTAAAAGCATCCTAGTGCAGAGAGAGAGAGAGAGAGATGTAACAGCAGCAGGAAAAAGACCAGGAGAAACTCTGTTTCATTCATTGATGTCTTTCTATGGGTGCAGATCCAGTCCTTGAATGGTGGGAAGATCATGCACAGAGAGACGAGTGAGATGACCTCCCCCAATAAACCCATCCATCGAACAAATTTATCTTTTATAAAATCATTAATGAAATTCTATCAGAAATGTGCTGCCTAAAGATGGCTTATCAGTGACTAAAATAAAAAGGTTCCTAGTTGTATGTTCATTCTTGTTTCCTCTTTTCTTCCTGGAGTACCTGAAGTACATTGTATCTGAGTTTTCCAAAACAATAGGAATATTTGCCTTTGAAAGATTGGCTACAGATAACCAACATAATGAACATCAAGTGTTTTGACGAGCCCTGCAAGGTCATCATTATCATCAAGAACAACATTGTCATCTAGTACTTGTAAAGGCATCTCAAATATCCTAGATTATGTTCATAGGAAATGCACACAGATCTCTGTGGTGCATCTAGAACCAGTGCCTAGAATCTCAGCACTGCTGTGACGTGAATGACTGGATGCTGTGACAATTTTGAAGTAATAGCAACAGCTCTGCCCTAAGGTGAATGGCCCAAACTAGCCCGACCTCATTCGATTGCAGAAGCTAAGCAAGGTCGGCTCTAGTTAGTACTTGGATGGGAGACCATCAAGGAAGGCCAGGGTTGCTTCACAGAGGTGAGAAATGGCAAACCACTTCTGTTTGTCTCTTGCTTTGGAAAACCCTACAGGGTCACCGTAAGTCAGCTGTGACTTGACAGCACTTTCCATCACCAGCAACAGTTTTATCCTTCCTGCCTCCCATAGGCCAGAGTAAGACCCCCCATTCAGAGTTGCAGCAGAACACAGCTGTTTTCAAGAGCAGTGCCTCTCTTATGGTAATAGTGGCCACCTTCCACTAATAATAAAGGAAAAGCACCCTTTTCTCTAAACACAACACCAGCTCCTTGCTCTTGCAGTTATGGCCATTGGTTAGTATTTGACAGCTCTTCCTTTTCCTTCCTCCTTCTCCTCCTCTTCCTCTCTTATAATATGAGCAAAGGCAACAGATAAGCCGGTCCTTTGCCGCATGGCTCTCCACGCCACTCTGCCTGTTCCTGCCTCTGATGAAAAGAAATCTGTTCATTTTGCCAGGAGGAGGAGTCAGGTATATGAATATGAATCAGCCCTCTGATTGCCATATTTATATATGCTCCAACAGTCCTTATTTGCTTGTACCTGCTCCTGGTAAATCACTGTCCTTATTTGCCTTTAAAGGAGATGGGGGATACCTTTTAAGCATTTTGTCAGTGTGTCCATAGATGCATTAGTGTTGTCATATATCTGAGGCTTCAGTCCCCTCTCCCAAGCAATTGACAATAGAGAATAACAGATGGAGAAATGCATTCAGCACTGTATAATAATCGTTAGGGCAGGGGCACATGGGCAATTTTTCCTTAATGTGAGCTGATGGACTTATAAGTAGACAAAAGTGTCTGCATTTGCATCTGTATAACATCGGAAGGTACAGATTTCAGATTTCCTATGGCTACAGTAGCTACCTAGTGCTGATCATGAAGTAAGAATATTGTTTTAATTATTCAGAAGAAGCCACAGAATGGAAGAGTGACTTCAAGTAAACAACCAGACTGCATTCCAGAGGTATTCCAACAACCCCAAGTACTGCTTATTTCCTGAGAGGCAGCTCTAGAGGGGGATGTTCCTGACACAATGGATGAGATCTCCTCAGCATTTTGGACAAGGTATTACCTTTAGGAAAGAATGTGGCCACCTAGTGGTGGCAACCCTTCCCTGCTGTAAAGGAAACATGGCAAAACAGCCTCTTAAGGTAAGGAAGGCACAGAGAAGGTGAACGGTTTTATTGCTGCATAAGATTTTACAGGCTGGATCCTAGTTTGTTACATAAATTGATTAAATGGGAATATGATATATTGATTTCTAAAGTTTGATGCATGTTTGATTGCAGAGATACACCAAACTAATGTCGTTTCTGCATTCTTGTATATGCAATGTAATGTGTTTTTTTTTTAAACTCAGCAGGATCCAGCCAAATCAAATAACTTTTATGTATGTATGTAATCAAGAGTCTGACAAAACAGCTATAAACATAACATTATTTGGTTAGATTTTGGGGACATATTTACATTTTTTTCCTATTGCTATCGATTGGGCTCTTCAAACATGTCCCCAAACAACTAATGAAATAATATAGAGCTTATCGTTGTTTTGTCAGTGTCTTGTTTACATGCACATGCAAAATAAAAGTAGCACCCAATGTGTGCATGTCAGGATACACATAATGGAAAAGGAAGAGTTTGGGCTGGATAGGATTGCATAAGGAAAGGAAATCATAGCAATGGAGCAACTGAGAAGCCCTGTGAGAGCAGCGATTGGAGTATGGGGTGGGGAATCCCAAACAGAAGCAAACCAGAGTGAGACTGAAGGAAAGGTGGCTTGGCAGCCATGATAGGGAGACAGTGATAAAATAGGGACCAAAATCTTCAGGGAGTCGGGAGGGAAGAAAGGCTGGGTTCAGTCATGAAAGATGAAAGAACACTAGAAACCACAAAAAGGCAAAAGGAGAAGGAGGCGGCTAGGGTGGGTGCTGCCAATACTGAAATGGCTGGGGGGGGGACAGCAGGCTGCTGTGTGTCTTTAGAACCTAATAGCTATGAATATGTCAAGGAGGTATCCCACGTTCATCCTTGATAACACTTCTGTAGCAACAGATCTCACAGCTCTTTCTAAAGGTTGTTAAAGATACAGTGTGCCCCTTCAAAGCAGAAAAGACCAGCTTAGGGAGGATTATGGTGTCTCAATATTCTTGTCCAGGAGTAGAAGTAGGAGTAGAGTTTATACCCACCCTTCACTCAGACTCTGAAAGGGGCTTACAATCTCCTTCTCTTCCTTTCGCCACAACAGACACCCTGTGAGATAGGTGGTGCTGAGAGAGCTCTTGAGAGAAAAGCTCTGAGAGAACTGTGACTGACCCAAGGTCATCCTGTTGGCTGCATGTGGAGGAGTGGGGAATCAAGCCTGTTTCTCCAGATTAGAGTCCATTGCTCTTAAACCACTACACCAAACTGGAATCTCACACTTCTACAGCCCAGATTTCTGTAAACCTCAATTTCCTTCTTCTATAGATGTACCAACCTGATACCCGTGCTTCACTACGGTATTTAAGTTCTGTAAATCCAGTTATAATACTGATGATGTGAAATTTGAAACGTGACATTTGTTGTAGGAATTCTAACAGAGAAGATTGTAGTGTAAGAAATGAAGTGAGGCATATGTACTTTTTTCTCTCTCTACTGAAGGACATCTCTCTAGACCACATTGGTGGTTCTGCCCTCAGGTGCTAGGATCACCAGGCTGCTTGATGAGCTCACTCTGGATCAGGCCACATAGAACTGTCCATTCAAGAAGCAGTCGTCTGTTAAGTCCACTCCTGCTACCTTCCATGAAAGTGATGGCCTCTCTACTTGTGTTCCTGGATAGTTTTGCTCATATGGAGACTGTGTTGTTCTGAGCACCTCAGGGTGATCTTGCTGGTACTTGGCCTGTGCAGCTCAGTGAACTGCAGGAGTAATATCTACAAATGTCTTTGCCACATTCCTAAGTTGTCTCCTCCTTGTAGCGTTGGTGTATCTGGCTTGACATTTGCCAGGAGCTTTCTTGGGGGCAGTAAGAGATGAGAGGTGTGAGGGGGAGTTGGTGTGAGGGAGTGGTGATGTGGGGGACATTTCTCCAGGTTCATGAGCGAGGCACGCATTGAAATGGCTCCTAGAAATATTCTTTACTATCTCCCCATAAACATTCATACCCTGGCCCTGATCCTACACCTGACAGACACCGGCCTGTCTGGTGTTGGGGGGACTGTATTTAAAGGCATCAGGGAGGCTGGGCCAGCAGCAGTGCTAAGGCAATCCTGCTGAGCAAACCTCTCTGGCGGCTGTAAGTATCCCACCTTCTCTTCTACACCTGACAGGCAGCTGCCTGTCCAGTGTAGGATGGGGAAGGGGGAGGAGTATTAGAAGCCACTGTGGTAGTGGGGCTGCACCTGACAGACAACCGCCTGTTAGGTGTAGGAGGTGGAGGGAGTGTGTTGGAAGCCATCAGAGAGGCTGGGCCGGCAGCTTTGCTTCACTCACAGGTAGTTGTTGGTCACTCCTGATTTCCTCAATTGTCATTAGCTCTCTGCAGTCCCCTGTAACTGTTGGGTTTTTTTACCTCAGAACATTGAGCTCTGCAGCTGTTCAATCAGAGAGTGGGGGGTGCATAGAGTCAGCTGCCTGGCAGCCACATAGGAATCAATGGGGGGAGCACATTTTCCCCCTTTTGACCCACTTAGGGGGTCAAATTTCTAAAAAACCCTTCTTAGCGAGCACCTAAGCTACGGTAGGAGCACTCTCCTTGAATTTAGTATCTCTAGGTACAGCGGTTTGACCTGTGCGTTGATTTTACGGTGAGGGGACTTTCTTTTATATATATATAGATTAGATTTTTTAAAAAGTGTTGGACTATATATCTTATTCTCTTAGTTCCAGAAATGATGGGAAACTTGTAGTGACCATGGGCCATTTCTGTAGCTGAATTTGGGGAACTTCTATTAGGTTACACTGTGCAATTAACATTCTTAGGTCTCTCTCCACACCCCTCATAAGAAAAGGCCATTATAGCCCTGCTGGATCAGACCAGTGGTCCATCTAGTCCAGCACCCTGTCTCACAGATTGGCCAACCAGGTCCTCTGGAGGTCCAACAACAGGACATACAGGCTGAGTCATTCCCCTAACATTGCCTACTGGCACTGAGATTCAGAGGCTGACTGCCTCTGAGCATGGAGGTTCCCTCTAGTTACCATGACTAGTTTTGAGGTATGATGACCAGAACTGTATACAGTATTCTAAATGAGGCTGCACCATAGTTTTATACAGTGACATTATAATATCAGCTGTTTTATTTTCAATCCCTTTCGTAATAATTCCCAAGACAGAATTTGCCTTTTTCACCTCTGCTGAACACTGGGCCTTTTCCCCTCTCAGTCTCAGCAGATCTCATTAGCCTATACTTGAAGTTGGGATTTTTGGTCCCAATGTGCATCACCTTACACTTACCACATTGTCACCCCCTCACCCAGTTTGTGGAGGTCCTCTTGGAGCCTTGGTTTTCACCATCCTGAATAATTTTGTGTCATTGGCAAACCTGACTGCTACACTACTCACTCCTAGTTCCCGATGATTTATGAAGACATTTATGAACAAATTAAATAGTACTATCCAGTTCTGAGTACTGTTATTCTCTGTATTCTTACAAATAAGTTGACAGCTTCCCCCACCCCCCTGGAGATCTGTTAGCTAGTTGGAATCTGATTGAAAGCTAACAAACGCTGTCTTGCTAAAAGGAAACTAAACCATAAAGTCTTTGCAGGACCAGGGTTCTGTGTGGAACAAGTGTTTGAAGACAAGGATTCTGGAGTGAACAGATTATTAAGAACCATAACAGAAGGAGCCTCTAGCAGACAAGAGACAAAAAGAATTACATCAACAGCTTGTAGTATGGTAACACTTATGAAACACTTAATTTTTTCCCATCTAACCTTTCAGAGAAGCAGTAATTATGAAATATAGGTTAAATGGGTTGGCCAAGTAATGATGAAATGTCTTTATTATATTAAATAATTAAAAAAGAAAAACTTTTAAGGTGAAAAAAGTTTCTTGTGTTTTCCCAGAGGGAACTAGACATTAAATTATCCAGATTTAAATTACCAGATGCAAGTCTCCTCATTTGTGACCATATATAATAGTGTTGTGGGCAGCTTCCATGTAAACCCATGATGCACACAAATGATTAATTATGTTTTACTGTTCTCCCTGACAATCTTGACCTTGAAGTAGAACATCTCTTCTCTTTTTAATTGTTGTAGCTCAGATACAAGACACCAAAGGCAAGAAGAAGGAGAAGGAGAAGAGAAGGAGAAGAAGAAGAGAAGAAGAAGAATGCAAGAATAATTTTAAGTAGTGCTATTTGAATTGTTGGGGTTTTTCTTAATAAAATGAAGAGAAATCCAAAATAAAATGTATACCATGCTTCTGAATCTTATCTCTAAGTAGCTGGATCAGCACATTATAATTCTGCAATAGCTAAGATGTGAGAGCTTTTCAAGAGCTGCCTTGATTTTTGATTCTGTGACCTTTTGCTGGTCTTAGAGAGAACACATTGTACAATTAAAGGAGCAGTTACAATTTTCTGTAACACTCTAGTCTGTTTGATGCAGTCCAGGAGATTTGTGTGGTTAAGAGAACTCTGATATATACTCAGACTTCTGGCCAAAAGAGCTTCCCTCTTTTTTTTTACAGTGAAGAGCCCCGATCTGAAGTCCTTTCCATCCCAATGGAAACTGACACAGCTGGTTCAGGACATGTAGAAGGAAATACTGATTTACACCACATGTAATTGGCTTACATTTTTCCTTGTCACAGGAATTTGTGTGTGTGTGTGTGTGTGTCAGGGTCATAAGTTTAGATGGTTTTTAAATGGATTATTACAATCTATAACAGTAAATTGGTGATTTATGTCAAACACAAAAGCAGCAAAACCAAGCCATTCCCAGTCAAGGTAGGTATTTCAATATATTCAGGGGGATTCCTTTGATGTGATCAAAATATAATTTTCTGTTTAGCCAAAAGAGAAAGGGGAGGGGGGGTCAGATGAGGGCAGAGAGTACTTCAAAAAGCACAGACGGCTGAGGATGTTGGCAGAGTAATTAACACAGCAATGGTGCACAATCTGATTGAAGAGTAGATAAAGGTTTATTTAGGAATTAATATACTTGATAGAAAAGAGGAGTGACAGAGGTAGGTTCCTAACTACAACTCAAGAGGAGAAAGGGGGAATTGCCCTAAGAGTAGCAATCTGGAGACAGACAAGGAATGATACTTAAAAGGAGTGAAGGTGCTGACCTCACTATTCTATTTGTCTTCTTGCTGTCCCCTGCAGAGTCTTCTTCTCTTCTTCTTTGTACACCAGACATCTGGCAACAGTGATCCATGCAATGGTCACCTCGAGGCTGGACTACTGCAATGCTCTCTACATGGGGCTGCCCCTGTCACAACTCCAGAAGCTGCAGCTGGTGCAAAATGCGGCAGCCAGGCTGTTGATGGGTCTCCCTATGTGAGAGCACATCCAGCCTGTGCTGAAGGCATTACACTGGCAGCCAATAGCATACCAGATTCGCTTCAAGATGCTGGTTTTGACCTTTAAAGCCCTATATGGTCTGGGGCCTGCCTACCTGAGGGACCGTCTTTCCCCACATGTTCCCCAGAGAGCACTGAGGTCAGGGTCTCAAAACTGCTTGAACATCCATGGAGTGAAAGACACTAGACTGGCCGCTACCAGGGCCAGGGCCTTCTCAGTAGTGGCTCTACACTAGTGGAATGAGATCCCGGAAGACCTTTTACAATTCTGCAGGGCCTGTAAAATGAAGCTCTTTCACCAGGCCTTTGATTAGGAGCCGCTACTAATAACAAGGAGCTGTGGTGGCTCAAGTGGTTAAGATGCTGAACTGCAGGCTGGAAGGTCAGTAGTTCAGCAGTTCAAGACCTGAGTGCTGCATGACGGAGTGAGGTTCCATCTCTGGTTCCAGCTCCTGCCAACCTAGCAGTTTGAAAGCAAGAATATGCAAGTAGATAAATAGGTATCACTTTTGTGGGAAGGTAACAGTGTTCCTTGCACCTTGGCATTTAGTCATGCCGGCCACATGACCATGGAAACGTCTTTGGACAGTGCTGGCTCTTCAGCTTGGAAAAGGAGATGAGCGCCGCAACTCTAGAGTTGGATTCGACTGGCTTTCAAGCAAGGGAAACCTTTACCTTTACCTTACTAATAACAACTGAATTGTTAAGGCCCTCTATGTCAACAACAACATCAACAACTGGGGATATTCTGGATACCGATTTTGGCCATACTTTTGTTACCATCTAAATATGGCCTATTGGGATGTTATCGCCATCAGCACTTTACCTGTATTTCTGATTTGTTTTATGATGTTGCATTTCTGATTTGTTATGTTTATGAGTTTTTATGATGTTGCATTGTGTCAATGCACTGGTGTTTTAATATTTTAACTTTTAATATAAGTCGCCCTGAGCCTGCCTCGTCAGGGAGGGTGGGATACAAATCAAAGTAAATAAATAAATAAATACTATAAGCACACTGAATCTGTTACAGTTTTGTTCATTTATTCCATACATTACATTTAACATTGAGTGTTATTATATTTTGCATACATGGTGTTTATAGTCAGACCACAGCCAGCTGGACTCTGAGAAGGGGCAGGAGAAGGAGCTGCTGCTGCTGGAGTGGTGAGTTTTTTATTATTTGCCTTTTCTTAACTGCTGAGGAGGAGTAGCTGAGGTTACTGTGTGAGAGGATAGTGTTTGAGGGTGTGTGGGTGTGTATAACCTGTTGGAGAGTGGTCCTTGTTTGAGAGGGTGTGGTTTCTGTTTGTCTCTTTTGCTTGGGTATAACTGATTGCAGCTTTTAGCAGTTTCGCCTGGGGCTGACTACTGGCCCTACCCTCTGCTGGGTGAGCCTTTAATTATATTAGGCTCCTCCTTGCCAGAGGCGTGAGCCTTTGGTGAGAGCTAAAGGGCTCTTGCCCTGGGGGTCTGGCCTGGGGGCCCCATAGAAGGCTGAGTAGCTCTTACATTCTGTTTTTGCTTCTGCAAACCTTTCACAAGTAGTCTTGAAAGGCAGTTTGGCAGGGAAGTTATCAAAGAAGTGTCAGTTAAACTGAACTAATTTGAAATGGATTGAAACAGAATGGCTGGTAAGGGAGCTGAGGCAGTGACATGCAAAGTCTGTGGCATGTTAGTATTCTTACCTGAGGTTAACAGCAGTCACACTTGCAGTAAGTGTAAGTTGGTAGCCTTACTGGAGGAGAAGATACAGGGACTTGAGGCACGCTTGTCCACACTCCAGTTTATAAGGGAAGGTGAAGTGTTCATGGACAGAACACATGTCCCGAGAGGGCAACAGGAGGAGGAGGTAAAGGTATCTCAGCAACTGGAGGAGCACCCAACACAGGAGGAGGGCACATGGAAGAATATAACCCACAGGAGCAAGGAAGATCAAGAGACATTCCAAGCCTCTGTTACTAAGCAATCGGTTCCTGGATCTCCCCACTGGAACAAGGGCTCCGTCCCCAGCCTCCACAAAGCTTGAAAAAATTTCTCAGTCCCCTGTGGATGAGAGGACTCAAGCCTCTGCTCCCCAATATAAGAGAAGGTGTGTGTTGGTAACTGGGGATTCCCTACTGAGAGGGGTAGAAGCTAAAGTGTGCTGACCAGACTTGTCATCTCAAGAGGTATTCTGTCTACCGGGTGCATGCATCCGGGATATGATATAAAGGGTAAGAAGACTCATCAAGCCAATGGATTATTATCCCCTCTTGCTCATCCATGTGGGAACAAATGTACCGCCTGGCACAGCCCAGAATGTATTAAAAGAGACTATGTGGCTCTGTGTAAAAAGGTGAAGGAATTGGAAGCACAGGTTGTATTCTTGTTAGTTCTTCCTGTTGAAGGCCGTGGCTTAGGAAGGGAAAGAAGAATACTGCAGAATGAAAGTCCAGTTGCGAGTCTCTGGGTAAAAATAAAAGGAGTAAGAAATAATACTGATATCATGGTGGGGGTCTGCTATAGTCCACCAAGCCAGGCAGAGGATTTGGATGAGACACTCCTAGAACAGATTACAAAGTTCTCAAAGAGACCGGACATGGTGGTCATGGGAGATTTCAATTAACCGGTTGAAAGTCCAGCTGTGCTAAAAATTAAAGGTCCAATAAATTCCTGACTTGTTTTGCTGACAACTTCATTTTTCAGAAAGTGGGCAGGGGAACAGGGGAATCTGCTATCTTAGACTTGATTCTTACCAACATGGAAGAACTGGTTGATGAGGTGAAAGTAGTGGTCACCCTGGGTAGTAGTGAGTGACCATGTAATTTTGGAATTTACAGTCTTGAGAAAGGTAAACGCTGTACATAGTCAGATGTACAGGTTGGACTTCAGGAAAGCAAATTTTGACAAACTTAAAGTTATGCTGGGTAGAATCCCTTAAGGAGAAGAGAGTTCAAGAGAGATGGGAGTTTCTTAAAAATGAAGTACTGAAAGCACAATCATAAACAATTCCTATGAGAAGGAAAAATGGAAGGAACCTAAAGAAGCCAAGGTGGCTCCATAAACAGCTTTCTAAAGACTTGAGTAATAAAAAAGACTCATTCAGAAAGTGGAAGGACAGCCTTATAACCAAGGATGGATATAAACAAATAACCAGTGCTTGCAGAGAGAGAGTTAGGAAAGCTAAAGGTCAGTATGGGCTTCGGTGAGCGAGAGATACTAAAAACAACAGAAAAAAGGGTTCTTTTCTTATGTTCAAAGTAAGAAAAAGAGCAAGGACAAGTGAACTTGTAACAGGTGATGAAGAGAGGGCAGAACTGCTCAATTCCTACTTTTTCTCTGTCTTCTCTTGCAATGGGAATGGTGCTCAGTATGGCCAAGAACAACAAAAAAACAACTGTGAGCTGAAATACCTGCAAGTATAAATGTACAAAAAGAGACTTTTAATAAAGTGAAAAGAAGCATATAATTAGCAATATCAGTAACATATGGGAATGAGAAATCCACAATCCATAAAGGGAAACAGTCAAGTCCAGAGAAGATTTCCAACACTTTTCCTAGGTAGTTGATAGTGTTTCAGACTCCTGGTCCTTCCTCAGGAACACAGAACTATAGAAGTACAAAATTGTACAAGTATAAAATACAGCAATGGTTTATAACAATATAGCTTCTAAACCATGATGCTTAATAACAACATATAATCACTGTTACACAGAGTCTCATGTATCTTACCAACATAGGAAGTCTCATACCCGTTTCTTAACAGGATGATGCTATTCAACTTCTCTGTAAAAGAGAGTAACTCCTTAGAATAAAAATATAAATACTTAGCATAATATGGACCATAAAGCTGCCAGTATATACTCACTTGTGGGCTAGGTCTCCTAAGTTTTAATATGCACCACTAGGGTTGCTTCTATGAAAACAGGACCAACATTTGTTACTTAAATGGTGCTCAGTATAGCAAAAACAGAACACATGATGAGGGAATGGAGTTGCAGCCTAGGATTAGCTTAGGGGTAATACATAAACACCTAGTTTCTTTAAATGAAACTAAGTCCTCAGGGCCAGATGAACTGCATCCAAGGGTACTAAAAGAACTCGCAGATGTAATTTCTGAGCCTTTGTCCCTTATTTTTGAGAATTCTTGGAGAACAGGTAAGGTGCCAGAAGATTGGACGCAGGCAAATGCTGTCCCCATCTTCAAGAAGGGGAAAAAGGAGGATCCAGCTAACTACTGACTGATCAGCTTGACGTCTATACCTGGGAAAGTTTTAGAACAAGTAATCAAATAGACAGTCCTTGAACATTTAGAAAGGACGGCTGTAATCACTAAAAGCCAGCATAGGTTTCTCAAGAACAAGTCATGTCAGACTAACCTTATCTCTCTTTTTTTTGAAAAGTTACTACCTTGCTGGATCAGGGGAATGCTGTAGACATAGTTTATCTTGATTTCAGTAAGGTTTTTGATAAGATTCCACATAATATTCTTGTTGACAAAATGGAAAAATGTGGTTTGGATCCTATGACTGTTAGGTGGATCTGTAACTGGTTGACAGATCACACCCAAAGAGTGCTTGTGAATGGTTCCTCATCCTCTTGGAGAAGAGTGACAAGTGGAGTGCCTCAAGGATCTGTCCTGGGACCTGATTTGTTCAAAATCTTTATCAGTGATTTGGATGGGGGTGGGGCATCAGTCGGAGAAATGGTGGACGCTAAGTCAGAGTGCTCACCCCACCGGAAAACTGAACTAACATAGATTTTTAAAACACACAAGGCATGGGAAAATCGGGCGGATTGAAGCAACGACCTGTAAGCATCGGCGGTGCATTTAAAACAATTTTTTCAATCCGAAAAAGCGAGTGAAGTGTTGAAAAGCCTGTGCCTTACTGAGGAAAACATGGCGACCGGAACTTCACACCACGTGCCTGCACGGACTCCTCTAACTAAACAAGATCTCACAGATACGCTAAGACTCTTTAAAAATGAAATTCTTGAAAATATCAATGCAATGATGAAACCTCTATCAGAGCAAATGGAGGCCATGCAGATTTCTATGCAGAAAATCACACAATCAGCAGACACAGCTATGGAAGTTTCAATTGCCAACCAAGAATATATTCGAAACCTTCAAGATAATGAAACTTGGGTGAAGGAAAGAATATTGCTTCTAGAACACAGAACAAGAGAAAAAATTTTGAAATTCCGGGGCTTCCCAGAACAAGTGGAAACTTCGGAAGAACTCACCGTATTCCTGGCAACATAGATGGCTACAGTTATAAACTTTGAAGATGAGTCTGTGCCTATGCTTACAAGAGCCTACCGTTTGGGCCCTAAACAGCGGATAAACGCAGAGGCCCTCATGACATCCTTGTGGAATTTTTAGACCTTCGCATGAGGAATCATGTGTTGCAAGAAATTAAAGAAGAAGAAGAAGAGATTGGATTTATACCCCGCCCTTCACTTGGAGTCTCAGAGTGGCTTACAACTCCTTTCCCTTCCCCTCCCCACAACAGACACCCTGTGAGATGGGTGGGGCTGAGAGAACTCTGACACAAACTGCTCTTTTTCAAGAACAGCTGTGCCAGAGCTTGTGACTGACCCAAGGTCACATCAGCAGGTGCAAGTGGAGGAGTGGGGAATCAAACCCAGTTCTCCCAGATTAGAGTCCGCACACTTAACCACTACACCAAACTGGAGCAGGAAGCTTTAAATTTAAAAATCATGACATCTTCATTTTTCCAGATGTGCCACCTGAAGCTTTACAAATACATCGGATCCTCAAACCAATTACAAAGAGCTTCATCGAAGAAGGAATAAAATATCATTGGACACAAACAGGATATTTACAGGTTTGTTTTCAAGGCACCACTCATCAGGCTGACGATCTTGATTCAGGAGCAGGACACTGATCCCACTTTCCAACACAAGCGCAAAAGGCCAGATCAAACTACTCCACATCACTGGAGCAAGATTCCAACAAGAAGAAGAATGAACTTATGAACTTCTGAATGTTTTACCAGGTTTACGATTTTGTTCTCTTTTTAAAGCTAAGCCTTCCATTTAAGGCATTTGAGTATTGTGCCCTTAAGTTAAACACATGATCTTCATTACCATACTAATGTTTTAATTTTTTGCTTATACTACAGGCGGGGGGGAGGAGGGGAATCTCTGTCATTTTCATGGTTCCCAGAAGAATGTTAAAAATGGTTATTTGGGTTTGGTTGTTGTTGGCAGTGATCAAGAAGGGTGAGCTCATTGAGCTCAGTGAGGAAGGTAGTGTTAAGGTTTTTCTGCTTGCTCAGTCTCTCTGAAACGAAGGTGCATAAACCTTTGGGATTTCATTGGCTCAATGACATGAATAGACTAGTTGTGTTTAGGTTGACATATGTTTGTAACAAAAAGTTATGGAATTACCAAGCTGCATACTTTTTTCAGCTATACCTTGTGTGGGAGTCTTCTATTCTTATATTTCAACAAGGGAAAGCTAACAACTTACTCTTTTTTAAGGAAAAATGGGGGAAATAAATATTGTTACTCTGAATTGTAGAGGGATTAATAATTGCATTAAGGCTAAACATATAGCTAATGATTTGCAGAAGCAAAAAGTTAATGTGGCACTGTTGCAAGAAACATATATAAAAAAGGGGCAAAAGGCATTACCATCGAAATGGTTTGCTATGCAATACCTAGCATATGGGTCTAATAAGGCAAGAGGGGTGGCAATTTTAATTTCCAGAAACACTAAATTTACAATTGAAAAGATTCAACAAGATGAAAATGGGTGCTTTTTATTTATAAAAGGAAAACTAAATGAAACAGTTCTAACTTTTGCATCGGTATATGCCCCGAATAAGAACCAAATACAATTTTTAAACACAACACTGACTGAGTTGCAAAACTTTTCTTATGGCCCTATAATCTTAGGAGGGGACCTTAACTATTTGATGGATCCAGATCTGGATAGAACATCTCAGAAATCATAAAACCCCAGCAAAATGAAAACCCTTAGTTTCACCTCTCCAATCATTCATTAAAAAATTTGACTTGCAAGACATCTGGAGAATCCAACATGATAAAGAGAGAGATTATACTTATTATTCACATCAAGTTAAAACACACACCAGATTAGATTATTTATTAGTTTCGATGACATTGAGCGATAAAATAAAGTCATCCACAATAGGCATCCAAAAATGGTCAGATCATGCACCAGTCACATGTATATTACAGGAAGGTCAAAGAAAATATAACAACTACAACTCAAAATTTAATAAAAATTTTATTGCATGAACCAAAGCTATACAATGCATTACGACATGAACTCCAAGAATACTTTAGACTAAACAAATCTGAGGAAGTCTCCGTAATGACTCTTTGGGAAGCATCAAAGGCAGTAATCTGGGGCAAATGCATTTCCTTGTTGGCCTTCTGCAAAAAAGAAAAAAGCTATTAAGAATGAGCTTTTACACACCATACAAGAACTTGAAATCAAACATAAATAAACATGCACGCCGCTCGGCCCTGGCTGCTCTCCCCCCCCCGCACCTCTCGCTGCTGGTTCTTCCCCCCCTGGCCCCGAAGTGAGGGCTGAGTGGCGCGCCGCTCGGCCCTGGCTGCTTTCAGAGCGTTCCCTGCGCATGCGCAGGGGACGCTCGGTCAGTTTTGGGGGGATTTAAGTATCCCCCCAAAAGTTTTTGTTAGGTTTAGGATTTTTATGCACACGTGGGGACTGCCCCACGTGCGCACAAACCTCTCCCTCCCCCCTAGGTCCCGCCGATATGCGGATTTAAGTATCCACACACCAGGGGGTGACTTGAGAATTAGATATATAGATAGTATAAAGGTTTGGAAAGCCTTACATTTCCTGGTGGCAGCCGGATATACACAGTAAAACAAAACATAAAGAACGTTTTAAAGGGAAACCAGACCTCCCCAGATAAGGGGTCGTCACAAACCTCCTTAAAATTAATCATCTAGAGACCCATAAGGACATAATTAATCAATTAAAACAGTGGAATACTAACTCATTCTCTTGGATGGACAGAATTAGCATTCTACGTTCTTATATATTGCCTAAATACATGTACTACTTTCATACTATTCCTATATCTATATCAGAACAACAACTTAAAATATGGCGAAAGGATATTAATCAGTTTTTATGGAACCTTAAGGCACCTCGAGTTAAGTTTGCTACCATGCGTAGATCAAAACATAATGGCGGCTTAGCAACATCAGATCTTCTTTTTTATTATAAAGCAACGGCATTGGCAACAATAGTGAGACAATATAACAACATAAGAACATAAGAGATGGCAATGTTGGATCAGGCCTAAGGCCCATCCAGTCCAACACTCTGTATCACACAGTGGCCAGAAATACCAGTGCCATCAGGAGGTCCACCAGTGGGGCCAGGATATTAAAAGACCTCCCACTGTTGACCCCCCCAAGCACCAAGATGACAGAGCATCACTTGCCCCAGAGTCCCTAGCTATACCTTGTGGCTAATAGCCACTGATGGACCTCTGCTCCATATGCTTATCTAATTCCCTTTTGAAGCCATCCATGCTTGTAGCCGCCACCACTTCCTGTGGCAGTGAATTCCAAGTCTGTGAAGAGAAATATCACTGCAAACTAATCGGTACTGACGAGCTCAAACTGGACAAGGCACTACGCATGGCCACGGCTTTTGAAAAAGCACAACGGGATTCGCCAGGCCCACTCCATGCATCAGGCCTCCACATCCCTGGATAGCAAAATTGAGGACTGTGTTAAACGCTGCCAGATGCCTCGGACGAGGAAGAAATACTCCAGGTACACCACCCGGCTTGCCGGGACTCATGCCCACTGTCCGCGCCCACACTGCAGTTCGCAAAGACCATCGCTCAAGCACCTTGCGCCAGCTGCAGTGAAGAGCACAAACGCTGTTCCTGCCATTTCTGCG
>NW_015167555.1:20755-40471 GCF_001447785.1 Gekko japonicus
GGGATTCCAGTCTTCTTTCTCGTGCTGAATCACTAATAAACTATGAGCTGATCACTTCTACATGTCTGAACCCAGTATATTTCACTGGCGATGAGGATGGGATCCCAATGAACGAGCCTGACCCAGCCTAACCGCACCACGCAATGATCTGCAGGACTCTGCACCTCGCATCGCTCCACGGGTCATGACTGCCGCTTCGGGAGTCATTCCTGCGTTCAACCCCACTCACCCTGAGCTTTGGGAAGTTTGGGTATAGCAATTGAAGTACTTCATTTGGTTCCAAGGCATAGACGACGCAGACAAGAAGAAGTCGCTTCTGCTCAGCACATGTGGCATCACCACAATACGCCTAGCCCAGGGCCTCATCGCTCCTAAAACCCTTGAAGCAGCCATGTATGATGAACTCGTCAAGGCCCTAACTGACCAAAGGCCCTCACTGACCATTTCGCGCCTCAACCAACCAAGATGGTGAAGCGCATGGACTTCTTGGCGTGCCACCAAAAGTCTGGTGAAGCAGCCACCAACTTCATGGCTGATTTCCGCAGGCTGGCCATAAACTGTGAATTCCCAGATCTCGAGGACACCCTCTTAACACAGTTCGTCTGGGGAGTCTGTGAAGAGAAATATCACTGCAAACTAATCGGTACTGACGAGCTCAAACTCGACAAGGCACTACACATGGCCACGGCTTTTGAAAAGGCACAATGGGATTTGTCAGGCCCACTCCATGCATCAGGCCTCCACATCCCTGGCCTCTGATGCCTCGGACGAGGAAGAAATACTCCAGGTACACCACCCAGCTTGCCGAGACTCATGCCCACTGTCTGCGCCCCCACTGCAGTTCGCAAAGACCATCGCTCAAGCACCTTGCGCCAGCTGCAGTTAAGAGCACAAACACTGTTCCTGCCATTTCTGCGACATGATCTGCCGAACCGGTGGAAAACAAGGCCACATCGCACGAGCCTGCCGCTCCTGAGGAAACTGACATCGTCCAACCGCTCACCAGGAATCCGCAGAGCTCCACAATACAGCCGTCCACCAACACCAGGTACTAAACTTGCCCCAGAACACCCCTAACAAAATTAAAGTAACCGTGTTAATAGAGGGGACCCTTGAGAAATGGAGTTGGACATGGGGTCCTCCATCTCCATCATCTCAGAAGAGACTCTCAGGAAGCTCTGCCTGCAAGGGTGTCCCTGCCTAGAACCCGCGGGCTTCACCCTCAGAGACTTCCAAAAGAACCCAGTGGCCATTAAGGGGTGGGGTAAGTTCCATGTGCAGCGTAAGAACTTTGAAGGACTTTTAAATTTGTTGGTGGTGGAAGAGCAGCTTACTAGTTTACTGGATCTGTCATGGTTTGCTCCCCTGGGGTTCGGGGTGACAGGGGTGCATCATGTGTAGCCTACGAACCTCAGCAACATGTGCAACAAGTTCCCAGCTGTTTTTGATGGGATGCTTGGTCGCTACACCGGTCCGCCGGTCTCCCTAGACCTCGACCCAGCTGTATGCCCCATCCATATGAAGGCCAGGCACTCCCCATTTGCATTGCAGCCCAAGATAGACGGAGAGCTGGATCGCCTGGTAGCACAGGGGGTTTTAGAGCCAGTGCCACATGCCCTCTGGGAGGCCCTCATCATCACCCCAGTGAAGCCCAACCCCAGGCCTTCTTGAGGCTGCTGAACTTCTATCATTCCTTCTTGCCCCACAAGGCTGCAATCGCCAAGCCCCTGCACTGCCTTCTCGATAAAAAAAGTGCCTTGGGTGTGGGGCCAGAAGCAAGCCACCACATTCTGGGCCATCGAGGAACTGCTTACCTCCAACTCGGTCCTAGCACACTTTGACAAGACAATCCCTGTCATCCTTGCCTGCAACGCTTCCCAGTGTTGCCATGCAAGCCTATCAATGTGTTTTTATGAAAAATATGGACTGTGCAAAGGGACTGTATAACATGGAGACCTGGGAATACCTGTTGAGACTGCACACCTGAAAGAGGGACACCTTCCTTTAGTGTTGCTGCTACAGTGATAGTCCAGAGTCACCAGCCATCTCGCCTGCTGTGAGATGAAGCAGTTCCATAAGCCTGCACAAAGCCTCAGGTGCCATGCCATGGAAAAACATGAGGACAGAGAACTCCAGATGCCATTAGGAGTTTCTTCAAGCACATGTAGGCAACCCCCCCTCCTCCAAACCTGCAAAGCTGCATGCAGCTCTGAGACTCCAATAATAGTTGCTAGCAACTAATTGCTCAACCATCAGCAAGCCGGCTAGGGCCATCAAGAGACAATAGCCCTAGCCTGATGATTCAATCACTCTTCATCCAGGTGCCAGTCCCCAGCCTAAGTTTCTAGATCTCAATATTGACCACTCCTTAGTCCCCCTCCCCTCTTCCTGCCAGCCAATAGTATGTTTTATGGGACGGACTAACAGGAGGTGTCACAGGGGGATGTGGCCAGCTCAGTCTGCCCCCCCCACGTTATAAAAGATGCTGACCGACCACATGGTCTCTCTCTCTTCCTTTCTACGACTTCTATTGAAGCTTTGACCCTCTTATGTCCAGGTTGCTGTCCATATACCCTACCTCCATTTTTAACTCTATTCTGCAGCTTGAGTCCACGTGGTTCTGCCAGTTCAGAGCACGTGTTCCCCATCTTCTATTTCTAAACCCCTCCATTCTTCCATTGGAACGTCTCAATTAATGTGGACAGGTAAATATCACCCAACCAACAAATATCCTGCTCATGCAAATGTGATAATGATCTATCTTTATTTCTTAGTATAAGTATAAATGTGTGTGTGTTTGTGTATTATTTGAATGATCTATATCCTCCAGTAAAAAGACATTATATTATACTGAAAACAGTCTCTGTGTCTGTTCTGGTACTTACAGCAGAGGTGGGACTTCTGTATAAATTGGTGTGAACCCTAATTTGCCTATTGCCAATTAATAATCATAACTTCCCCTAGATCAATTAAGAATTCAAGGCAATTTGGCTAACACCCGTACGGGGTGGGGGGCGTCCTGGGACACAAGCTGCCCGATGGCCGTGAGGTCCCTGTGGCCTACTACTCCTGTACCTTGTCTTCGGCCGAGCGCGACTATGCACAGATTGACAAAGAGGCGCTGGCAATCGTGGCTGGTGTCAAGAAGTTCCACTACTACCTCTACGGGCGGCCTTTCACCATCATGACAGACCACAAATCCCTCCTGGGTCTGTTGGCTCTGGATCCCCAGACCCCACAGATGCTGTTCCCCAGGGTGCCCCGATGGTCTATCGTCTTGGCCGGCTACCAGTATGCACTTATCCACAGGCCCGGTAAAGCAATGGGTCACGCAGACACCCTCAGCCGCCTCCCGTTGCCCTCCTGCGACCTGGACCCAGTGCCTGCACACCAGATCCTACTCCTCGAGGAGCTGCCGAATCGTCCCATCCAGATACCTGACATGGCCCGCCACCAGTGTTCCCTCTAAGCTGGGTTAGTGTGAGCTAGCTCACAGTTTTTCAGCCTCCAGCTCACAGATTTTTGTCTTCGCTCAGGAAGGATGACTCCAGGGCCAACTAATTTATGCAGTAGCCAAGTCGCTCGCTCACAAATTTCATGCCAGTAGCTCACAGAGTAGAATTTTTGCTCACATGACTCCACAGCTTAGAGGGAACATTGCCCGCCACACCGCACAGGACTGTGTGCTCTCCTGCATTTTGGACTGGGTGGGGAGGGGTTCGACCCCAGCCGAGTGGGCCCAGAGTTCGCTGCATTCTCCTCACACCGAGACAAACTGTTGGCCCACAAGGGCTGCTTGTTGTGGGGAAGCTGGGTAGTCGTGCCCACTCTGCTATGCCAGTGAGTCCTAGCAGCCTTACAGGAAACGCACCCGGGAATTGTGCGTATGAAGGCGCTAGCCCGCAGCTACGTTTGGTGGCCCGGCATGGATAGCAAAATTGAGGACTGTGTTAAACGCTGACAGGAAACGCACCCGGGAATTGGGCGTATGAAGGCGCTAGCCCGCAGCTACGTTTGGTGGCCCGGCATGGATAGCAAAATTGAGGACTGTGTTAAACGCTGCCAGACATGCCAAGAGCCCCGGCCGGAGCCCCCCAGGGCCACGGCGCACCAGTGGGAGTCCTCCCACAAGTCATGGGCCCACCTGCACCTTAGCTTTGCGGACCCAGATCTTCTTCATCCTGGTGGATTCATACTCCAAATGGCTAGAAGTGGTGCCGGTCCCCTCCACATTGTCCCGAGCAGCAATTCGCGCCCTATGGTGGTTCTTCAGCACACATGGCATACCAGATGCCGTCGTAACAAACAATGGGACGGCTTTCACCTCGTCCGAGTTTCAGGAATCCACAGACTACTTTGCCATCCGACACATCCACTCAGCTCCCTTCCACCCCGCAACCAACAGCCAGGGTCATCTAGGGAAGCTGGGACCACCGGCTGGCAGCCTTCCTCTTTGGCCAGTGGGTAACCCCAAACACAACCACCGGCCGCAGCCCTGTGGAACTCCTGATGAGAAGGCGCCTCACAACCCATCTCAATCGATTGCACCCAGACCATGCTCTGGAGCACAGCTCGGCACCAGAGAATCAAGCTCCTCCCCGTGGGTTCTTCCTGGGCTACCCCATCTGTGCACGCAACTTCTCCAGCAGCCCAGCCTGGATCCCCACCAAGGTTATAAGTGTGACCGGGCCTCTATCATATGAGGTATCCACAGAAGACGGCCAGAGGCTCCATCGACACATAGACCAGCTCCGCAGCCATCTCCTCCCCGCTGAACCCGGAATATCCACACCAGAAGACAGTGACAAGGCCCGTGGAGGAGCCAGAGCCCGTGGAGATGATAGAGTGTAAATAGAGTGTAATAATAGCCTATCTAAACAATAGAGTGTAAATAGCCTATCGTTGGGAGTGGGGTGTTTTTAGGTGTAACCTTTTTCAGGCATAAATACGTGGCTTCAGCCAGGGATTCCACTCTTCTTTCTCTTGCTGAATCACTAATAAACTATAAGCTGATCACTTCTATGCATCTGAACCCAGTATATTTAAATGCATTTTACCTAGGATATAGCAGGTTCTTCAGAACATGTACAGAGTTCCTTGTAGTCACAAGAAGCTGGAGGAGTCTATAACCCCTATCCAGTATCCTGTAGACTTCAGTTTCTGCTGAGGATTGAGGACCAGGGAAAATCCGAAATCCAGTTATTTATGGTAAGTGGCACTGGACCTAAGCCAGCATCCTCTCTAAGGACAAAGTGATTTCATCAATCCCACACAAAGCCCCATCTCTGATGTCAGAGTATCTTTTACGAATCAGAGCCAATAAAATATAATCCCATCTCCATCAAGCATCTGACAATGGCTCTGAACTTCCATGACAAATAGGTCATCTGGCCCAAACTGGATTGTCCTTTGTACAGAAAGGCAGGATAGTCCAATGTGGAATGGAAATGAATGGGTTATTCTAATGTAAACCCCAGGTATCCAAGAACCCAAATGCTCTAGGTGGCACTCTTGAGCCCTAGTAAAGTTCTACAGTTTCTGTCACAGAGTCTAGCAGGGATGTACTTTGCCAAAAAAAATTCCATCTATGTCAGGCCCAGCAGTTGGCCCCTTTCCTATCACGTACCAACTTGGCCACAGTAATCCACATGATGGTGTTGGATCCCCAAGCATCGAGAATAAATCCACGTTTTCAAGAAAAGCAAAATTTATTTCAAAGCGTTGAAGACATACTCAAACACGTTCTTTGTTAGAACTGGGGATACACAGGTAGGGCGAGCATAATAAAGGAAATTCAAACAGATACATATCCAATGAATAATATTCCCGCTGGCGGGCTAATGAAACGGTTGCGCGCCCAGTCCATGGGAACCAGGCAGAACATCAGACAAAACACAGGTGCAGTTCTCATGAGATAGCAATAGGCAAGCATTACAGCATCTTCTCCCCCACACATCCACCAGTAGTTATCTTATGCATTCCAGCACAGAAGCAGGATAGTAGAAACAAGCCGGGTGCAACAGGGTAAGGATATGTACACAGAGGTCACAGAAAACAGAATGGCAGCTTGCTGACAGATGGTCACCTCCAGGAGAGAATACTGCAACTTGCTTTATGCTGGCCTGCCCATGAGACTGACCCAGAAGCTCCAACTGATCCAGAACGCAGCAGCATGAGTCCTGACAGGAACACCGTGGACTGCATATATTTTACCTGCATTGCACCAACTGCACTGGCTTCCAGTGGAGCATTGAGTCACGTTTAGGGTTTTGGTTTTGACCTTTAAGGCCTTAAGCGGTCTGGGACCACCATATCTGCAGGACCGCCTCCTCCACTACACCCCCAGGAGAGTGTTATGCTCTTCACAGAACAACGTGCTGGTGGTCCCCAGCCCCAGAGGCATCCAGCTGTCTTCAATCTCTCTACCAAACAACATCAGGGCCCTGTGGGATCTTATGCGATCCCGCAGGGCCTGTAAGGCAGAGATGTTCCACCAGAAGTTTGGTTGAGGACAGTGCTGGCTTACATCATGGCTGGCACCCTTCCTGGATCCCTATCCCTTGAAATGTCTACTCCTCCCCCCTGGGCCCATAAAGCACCCACAGGCCAGAAACAGGAGGGAACTACAGATTTCACTACTTGATTTTAATTAATGAATTATATGTTCTGATTATGGTTTTATTGTTTTTAAATCTGTACATCATCTAGAGCCCCCCATTTGTGGGGATTAGGCAACTCAAAAATGCAATTAAATAATTCCTTGGGAGGCCATTCTATAACCCAGAGCCACTTCCTTGCATGAGACAATGAATGAACTTAGGGCAGGGCACCTGTTGTAGATCTTATATGAGATGGGGGGTCATATGGGAGAAGTTGTGCCTGTACATCTGTGTCTACCTGTGCCTTTGGCAACATAGGCCCTAGGAGTGTTGAAAAACCTGGGAGTAACACATGTGTCCCTCTAAGAAAGAAAGCAGTCCCTAATGAGCACTGTAACACCACCTACATTATAGCAAACAGAGCAAAATGATAAGTTTCATAGTACTGAATGACACTAAGAAGCAGAAGTACCAAATGGGATAAAACCCTCCAGATACAAATTGTACCCTGGGACTTCCAGGGTAGTCTATGGCTGAGTCTATGGCTGGAAGTCTATGGCTGAGTCTATGGCTGAGTCAGGCTGGAAAGCCCAAGTTGAACAGGTCAAGGAAGGATGCTTTGTGCTTTAACTTCAATAATGTATTCAATAACTTTTGCCAAAAGCTGGAAGCTGAAAACAGGCATGCAGAATTTATTCCAAAATAAAAGCTTGATGACCGACAGCCTTTACTCTTTGGATGTCTACAAAATGGGTGTGCTGAATAAGAAAAGGCTTAAATGTTACAATAGAAAGGGATGCTTAAAATCTATGTCAGCCCCACGTTTATCCTGTCTGGCTTTTTTTCAGGTCTCCCTAGCTTACTGAATAGAAATATGATATGGTGATAGAAACAAGTAATCCTAAAACACGAATCTCAGCATTAAAGCTGAGTAGCCCAATCCCCTCATAATCCAGTTCATAAGTCACACTTGAATTCTGCCTCAGAAGAAGTAGAATGATTACTTTGTGAGGTCACTCTTGGCTTCAAGACAGTGATATGTGATCGTGTTTCTAATAAGTGTACACTGCATTAAGTAAAATTATTCTGTGATGCCTTTACCACATCAAAAGCAAACCCTGGAGTTCTGCCTTAGTGGAACATTTAAAGAAGACAGAACAACCCACATTTTTTACTTTTGTCACGTGTCTCCACCAACATCCACCCCAGATTTTCCTTCTACCAAATGTCATGGACAGGGAGCAGGGGGTGGGGGAGCATGGGTGGGTAGGGAACCAGGTTAGATTCTTATATGAATAACAACAGTGAGACAAATTTGAATCACCTACTCCATGAACAACTTTCAGAGGCAAGATTTTGCTATGTGTTGCCAATTGCTATGGAGACAGTCACCAGGGCTCTGTTCTTCATTTTCCTTTGTGTACATAACTCTCAATGATATCAATGGACACCATATGTACACATAAAAGCAGAGAGTTTGCAGGTGAAGAGGCTTACCTTGTGTTCATTTGAATGACCATTCCCATGAAAGAGAGAAAGAGTGACAGAGTTCACCTGTTGGAGGCCTGAGAAACTTGGTGGAAAACATTTACTGAATTAAAACCTAGTGAAAAACAAGCACACCTAATGTTGTTTGTCACTATGTCCCCTGAAATCATGACTCTAGCTATCAGATGAACAACAGGTTCAGTCCCAGGGTTAACACTCAGGCAGCTCTATTCAGATTGGAGATGTTACAGAGCACAGCCACAGGGTGGTTTTCTAACAGATGCTGATCCAGAGTCTCTGTCAAATCCTGAAGAAAATAAGTTTGAACAATGATGAGTAGCCACTCAATAGAAACCTTTCACACAAATAAGTTTTAAATATTGTATGAAGATCTTCTCTGGCTGAACACAGACAAACAGATGCATACATAATATTTTTTAATAGTAAAATCTAGTCAATGGAGCGGCACAGTTTCTTAAGCGTATCTCTGTGTTTAAAGGAAGGAGGTGAAATGGCTTGAAAACCAAAGGTATGATATATGGTATCAGCAAAACCACCAAGGATTTTGGTCCATAGTCTTTTTCATAAGATCATGTTTCTCAAGGCTGAGGTTATCTTGGCATCAAGATAAGAGTGATTGTCAGAAGTGCCAGGAAAGGAATGCTGTGAACATTTGAGAAATCTGGGCTGCGTTTCTATTCCTCCTCTGTAGGCATTTAGGCTGAGTGTGGCCAGAGGCACAGGGCTTTGGAGTGGGCCAAAGGGCAAGAGTAAAAGGAGTTTTGGTCCTTGGCTCATAGCCCTGGACCAGCCCAGTAGCTGGAGTTGTGCTGTATATAGTTTTGTTTGTCTAAACTATATTTTTTCTGGGATTTTATAAGCCATTTTCAGGTCTCCAGTGTGAAGACAATCAAGCTATAAATACCTAAATAAATAAGTGATCATCTGGGAAGGTTAGGCAGCAGTCTATTTGAACAGAGGTTAGACAAGCCACTGAGTCTTCTTTGAGAGGCAAAGGTATTGTACTTCAACTTTAATTAGATCTTTTTTCCTCATCAGAAAGGATAATTTTAAATGTGTATGGAGATTTGTTTCAGCTCTAGAAGTCACACAAAGTGCCCAGAAATCAAACCTAAGAAAGGACACCAGTGAAGTCCATGTCTGACATACCAAAATATGAAGAAGAGATGCATTATTAAAACAGCCACCAGCATCCTCACTAATGTTCTGCAGCCGAGTTCTGCACTGAGTTGGGTTGAGGTGGGGAGACGGCTCTCTTGGTATTCTTCAGAACTCTCCACCATTTGGCTCAAGTTGATGTGAAGAGATCACATAAGGCCATCTCTTATCAGCGGGATATAATTTCCCTAGGGGGAATAATCATTTTTGTCATGTTAAGATAGTGAAGAGCTCTCTGTGTCAAAATCTGGTCTAACTAGCTTGGAACTGAAATGAAGTAAAACCATCTGAATGGAAATAAAATATTTTAAAACATTTTAATGTCATTATAGAAATATTTCAAATAAACAGAAATAGAAAGAACAGTGATACCCATGGTTTTGAACCTAAGGTTTTGGAGAATCCCTACATAGACCCTCAACCAAAAGTTGGGGTGGGGGAAGTCCTTAATTCAAGGCTTCTTCTTTCCTGTATCATCATCTTATCGTCGTCATAAACTTATATGTATTAAAGGGAAATAGCCTCTGCTCAGGTTATTACAAGTATTATTATTGTTATTGCTAAAGGCTTTTTAAAACTTCTGAGACCATAAAAAATTAATACTCTTGATACATGCCTAGTTTAGTGAACAGTTTAGGGAGTGAGTGTATTTTTATACCACCCTTCTTCCTAGGGAGGTCTAGATGGTTTACATTTAACCCTCAGAGCTGAGGAAGTACAGGCAACTGAGCATACCTGGACACTGGGGGGCACTATATCTCCCTTTGCACTTGATTGTGTATATGTTTCATGCCTCTCTTTGTCTATGCCTGAAGCTTCTCTCTGACCCCTGGTCCTCTTTCTGTGCCTTTGTTCTGTCTCCTGGTGGTCTTGCAAAAGGCAAGATGCTTCTCTCCTGTGCAAGCAATCCAGGACCATACGCAAGGTCTCATACTTGCAAACAGGTGCTGCTAGATTAGCTAGCCACTTGTCATAAGAAATAGTATTATTTAGACTAGGTTTCTGTTTCTTCTACTGCATAATGCATGTGAATGTGAATAAGCTTCAGAAAAAAGTCTTTATTTGTTGCAATATATTGACTTGAAGAGTGTTTAGCTGCATGTGATTCCAGGCTTTCCTGATTGTGCAGCATTTCTATACTAATCAATATCTATACCCAATAGCAACAACCCTGTGAGGGAGGTTAGGCTGAGAAAGAATGGGTGGTCCTAAATCACTCAGTAAATTTCATGACAAGGGAGTCTTCCTGGTCCGAGTGCAATACTTCCACTGCTTAAATCTGATCTTGAATTACTGAAACAGCTGCTGCTGTAATAGACCTCCAGGTGACTAAAGTAAAACCATCCTGTCTTCTGAAACAATTAAAAATAGGTATTATGGATTAATGAATACACTTATGTACCTGTGGTGTATCCCATCCCATGAGAGAGATATATTTTAAACAGGCATTTATGCAGTGTATTTAGGACAATATTCCTTAAATAGGTCAGGATTTCCCCAATATAAAATGGAATGATCTGACCATCTCTGTAACTTCATTCAGTTAAAAATATTTCCAGCCCTTCCTCTCTCCTGCACTGGATTCTGAAGACCTGTCTTGACCAATGCTGCAGTTTGTCAAGCCCCATTATTATTATTTTTAATTTGGAAGAGTTGCAGTTCTGTGTCTAGGTTAGGTGACCTGTCAAAAATGGCTAGTGGCAGCTGAATTCCTTATTACTAATTTAAATGTTACTAATGACTTTGTTTATCCATGATCACTGAGTCAGAACAGTGGTCCATCTAGCTCAGTACTACCTACTCAGCATTGTCAACATAGCATTGTCAACATGTCAATGTCTTCAAGCAGAGAAAGGTCTGACCAGACAACTCTACCTGAGGGTGCTGGCAACTGGTATGAGGTTTGAGAGGGGGCAGGAACATGCAAATAAGCAGCGTTGCTATGCTGCAACATCAGGTCTGGTGTGACCTCAGAAGTGATGTTGACATTGACATTACTTCTGGGTTTTACCATAGAGTTTCAAGGGAATCCTAGAGTGTCCTGATGATACACTGGTGTCACTTCCCAGAATTGATTTTGTGGCACTTGAGAGATACCTCTTTCCCCTCCATGGTAGTAGACCTGGCTTCCCTAATCAATATGAACATATGCTCTCTTGAAATATGTCCCATCTATGTGAACACGTCTGTACCTCACATATGATGTACATAATCAATAATGCTTATATTTTATTTGTAAAAGACAGCTCTGAAGTTCATAGCTGTGTAAGGTAAATTTGAACCTGGCTTTCCCATGTCAAAGCCCAACACGATCTGCTGCTTCTCATGCATGCTAACTAGTCCTTACTGGGGTTATCACCTTGGTTTCTGTATTAGTTTAGACTTTTATCTCTCCAAGGATAAATATACATGGTTCTTCCCTCCTTCATTTTATCCTCACAACAGTTGTGTGAGATAGATTAAACCAAGAGGGTGAGTGGCTCAAGGTCACTCACTGAGTAAGGACTTGGACCCAGGTCTCCTAAAACTAACACACTACCACACTAATTTGCCACCAGATCCCTCTGTGTTATTCACTAAGTTGTTATCTCAAGAATAGGATACTGGTTACCCATAAATATCCAACTGCCAAGGATATCAATCTTAGCAGAGGGTGAACAGACCCTGTCCAGCAGCCCATAGGAGCATGCATAAAATCTTTATTCAGGTTCAGGCTGATTAGTTCTACTTTTGTACTAGGTACCTGGCCCACATTTTAAAATTTCCTTGAAAACAAAAGCCTATTTCATCACAATCAATGGTCTATTGAGGTTAATACTGTTGTACACTCTGATTGGCAGAAGCTCTACAGGATCTCAGGTAGAGTCCTTTCCTTATCACGTTCTGTCTCAGTTCCTTTTAATTTGCGGTACAAGGGGCTGAACCTTGAGCCTTCTGCATGTGAAACAAATGCTCCACTACTGAACTACCCTGTTTATCTTTCTCCCCTTTCCTCCCTTCCTTCTCGCTGTTTTACTTAAGCCTGAGACTCTACAATGATTTGCTCAGTGCTTCATGATGGTTCAGCTAGACCCAATACAGGTTGCTTAACGGTGGCTTGAATAGTATCATTGACTTCACCCTGGGTATTAATACCTACTACGGCTGTGTACCAGAGATGGTCTAAACTTGTTTTAGCTCATCTTGTTGCCTGTGCAGTAGACCATTGCCACTACTGTTAGTGGGTTAACAGTGGCGTACAAAGCTGGAGGACAAGTGTACTTCTGCCTACACCTATAAATAAGGAAGCATAAAAAACTCATGGACACCATGAGACACTGTTGTTGTTTCCCTTTTTATCCATATCTGTCTGAGATGGGAAGACACTCAATTTCTACAGCTTTCAGGGGGAGGAAAAAAGCAAGTAAGTAGTGGCGGGAGTAACAGAGTGTGTTCTGCTTTTACTTTTCAATACAGAGCTCCTAACTGGGAATCAGCAGAAGTGTTCTCTCAGCAGCAAAAGCCACACAGGTGACTCTTAATTCCGGAATGTGGGGTGTGTGTGTGTGATTTGATCAGCCAGTGTGGAGGGAAGGCACTCTGCTTATGCTCAGGGGCATCCTTGGCTTTCTTTTTAATGATTAATGCAATCCAGAAACCTGAAGATACAACAGTCGGTTATGAAAGCACTTAAGGGGCTCTTAGAAGTGAGGATGAATGGCTGCAGTCAAACCTCCCCCCGCCCCCGGTTATGCCAGGTCTCCTCCGTGGTTAGCGTTCACGTTTCTTAGACGGGGAACGGCGCTCTTCTCTCTGCTGCAGTTCTCCAGGCTCCCAGTAGAGGCAGGGGGGGGGGGCACTCCTGGCTTTACCTCTAATGAACAAGAAATGTAGCTGCAAGACCTCGACGACAGTGCACGGGACATTCCGCCGCCCCCAGTCGATGCCAGCCAGGCTTCGCGTTTTAAGGTTCTTGGGAGAACGAAGTCCAGGGATCAATTACTGACGAATCCCTCCTACAACACAGCTCCGCCCGCCCCCCCAAGGGCTCATGGGACATCGCGGTCCCAATCCCTGGAGAGCGTTTTGCTGTGATGTTTAAAGGTGTGGCTCCCGCGGGGGCGCCAAACAGCTGGTGGAGCCCCGGCTCAGAATGCCCGCGGACGGAGTCAGCACACAAAGGGATCTCGCTTTTTGTTTTGCGTAGTAAGAGATACTTCAGAAAAGCAAAACAAAGACGTCTGTGAGCGGTAACAAACACACTGCTTCGTCTGCATGCAAGGAACTGTACGTAAAAGCAATCTCTCCTCTCCGGGAGGGAGGGAAATGTTCCCCACAGAGCAACTTCCTCCTCCGAAGCAGGCGAAATTAATGAGGAGGAGTCCTTGGCAATGGACTCCCATTTCGCATCTGAAAAGTTAGGCGAGTGAAAGGGCGTATGAAGAGCAGCGCGGATGAGTGGCTTCGAGTTTGGCGGGATCCGAAAGCGGGGTCTACCTGACTGCCCGGGATTCCCAGGTCCTTCTGGGAGTCGACCGCAGGCCCTGCCGCTCGCTTCCTGCAGTTTACAGCAGCTTCGTAGTTCTGAACGTATAAAGATGCACATGCATGCATTTAGCAAATGCACCGTTTGCCCCCCATGACTTTCATGCTCAGGAACGCCAGGCTATACACACAAAAACGCGGAAATAAACCCGTTCTGATAACAAATCCTTTACACTTTGGATACTGTCCCTGATGGTAAGGTCATGGGAAATACCACCTGCGCCGCAAAAGCGCCTGGGAGTTCTTAAAAGGCACAGGAGGAGAGGGAGTAAATCCGTCTGGCCTGCATCCAATTACCACGTTAAGAAAACTTACTTCGTTTAAGTTTTCTTAACCGAGACGGCGGCGATTTTCCACCCCTTCCGCTGCAGGTCACGGAGTCCCCAGAAACTGTGCTCCTGAGGATGAGGCGGACCCTCCGAAATAACATTGGGGGGGGGGGGCTGCTGCGCCAGGTGGTCTCCGGGGAAATCGGCGCCCTCTTGAGGAAACTTAAGTGCCCTGAAGTGCGCTTTGGCGCAGGACACTGTTCGAAGTGGGGGAGTGCCCGCTCTTCTTTCTTCATACCACCAGCCCCCCCGCTTCCTACCACTCTTTTAAATGTTAAATTTCTCATTGATTTTTATGGTTATCGGTTACTATTTGCTTGCTTCATTTATACCTCGCTTTTCTCCTCGGTGGGGACCCAAAGTGACTTACAACATTGCCCCCTCCTGGCACAACCGTGTGCGGTAGGTCAGGCGGAGAGGGGGTGATCTGGCTGCTCAGATGACCCACGGAGCTTCCATGACGAAGTGGAGATTCGAACCTGGGTGTGTCAGTATACTGTAAGGTATGGGACAAGATGACAGTCTATGAGAAGATGTGGTAAAGATCATGCTGATCTGGGTGACAGCTAAATGTATCATATGACCCTGTTACCAGGCAGAGATTGCATGTCTCTTGCATCAGCCAGCATGATGCAACCATGAGTCAGCACTGGTCACTGATTGGTGCTGACACTGTATATAAGTCTGTATAGTACTTTAGAAGATGTCCACTCTATGGATGCCTTGCTGCGGAGCACTCTGCCGGATTGTATGGTGATATTGGAGTTGGAGAGTGCTAAATGAACTGTGTATATTCTGTGTAAATAAATCCACTATAGATAGTCTGCACCAGCAACCTAGTACTTGTCGTTACTGGACGTTTCCCACGCCAACAGGGTGTCCCAGATTCGAGCCCAACAGTCTAATAAGCCCAGGGATCCCAAACTTTTTGAGTCTGTGTGGGCACCTTTGGAATTCAGTCACGGAGGGGGGGGGCCGCTGTGGAGGAAACCATAAAATGGCGGCCAGGGGAGGTCGAGACAAGTACACAGAGAAAGCCTGAGAGGAGGGGAGAGGAGGGGTGAGTTGGAAAAAATATATACTGGGAAAGAGGAGTGAGAGAGAATAAATCCAACACTCTGGTGGCAACTGCCACTGAAACAACTTTTTAAAAATGTGCATAGCCAATCTGATTTTCAGTGGCCAATCAGAAGCTTTGCTGGGCAAGAGTCCTACCTGGCCCCGCCCACTTTCTAAGCACTTGGTGGGCACCAGGGTGCCCAAGGGACTCAGGTTGGCGACCCCTGGTCTAACCATACCGCAGCTTTAACCAACGGGAGAAACAATCCGTAGAGAATTTTAGCCAAAAATGTCAAAAAAGCAAGCGTTAAAAATTGCTCCCTAGGGACGATAGAAACACAACAGCATGACTTCAGTGCCTTCCCAAGTCCCCTCCCCTCGCCTTTGAATCCAAGACCAAAGTATGTAAAGTCGGTGTTGCCAAAACCGGAAACTCCTTCGGTCCCTTCCGAAATCCCCTACCTCTGTAGCTATTTTACAAACTCTAATAACGGTGAGCAATTTCCAAGCGCTTTAAGAACGTGACCACCTCCTTCTATTCCGGATCCCGACGTCAGGCAGCACTGCTGTGTGTGGGATAGGGGAGGGTACAGTCCTTCGTCCTCACCTGCCCAAGCCCTCCCAGTGAAGCCAAGATTCAGCGCCTGGTTATCGGAGTAGTCACGCAGTGCTTTCCCCCTTCCATTTCGTAGGGAACTGGTTCTCATATTGGGGACGTGTGTGGTGGTTCTAGCCGCTTAGCTAAGGTTTTCCCGTCTGTACTAAACTCTGAATGAACTAAACTCTGAACCTTCTCAGATCAGAACTCCAGGATGAATAAATTGACTTCAACTCTGGAAGGAATCGCCCCCGGTATAGAGATGGGCAGTGTCCTCCTCCTAAAACTATAGCGATCAGGATTGGGCAAGGGTAGAGGAAGACCCAGGACAATGAAGCTGCAGGGACAGGCTTCTCCAAAGCGCTAGTCCTGTTTCTTGTCCACCGTATCTTCTCACTCCGCCTTGATGGAATTATTAAAGGACTCTGCACTCTGGTTCGTAGAACGTTTATCTGGAAATCAGTGGGTTGGAGCCATCAGCTGTTACCCCGGGAAGAAGGGAGGAAGGAGTCCCCCTTGACCACCACCCCCCAAGATATGCTGGGAATCATGGGACTTCCCTGCACTGAAGCTATGAGGCGGGAGGGCTGAAATAGAGGCGAATTGGGTAAACTCGAGCAAAAAACTGGCAGCATCCAATCCTGTGCCTGGAATCTGGGACGTTTTGATGCCCCCGAGATTCTGCAAACCAGGCGTCCGTCCGTCCGTCCGTCCGTCCGTCCGTCCGTCCGTCCATCTATCTATCTATCTATCTATCTATCTATCTATCTATCTATCTACGGTATGTTTATGCCAAACAAACCCCGAAAAGTTTCCTGCAACTACCTGAAGGATATTCGGGAAAGCGCTGCGCTTCATCCGTTTTGAATGTACAACCTGAGGTGTTTTACTCTGAGGATCGGCTTCTACTCCAAGACATAAAATAGTGGCAGATTTCACCGGGGGAGGGGACCTTGCCCCCGTGGGACCTTGCCCCCGTGCAACTCTGTGTTAACTGTGGAACACCCCCCCCCCACACACACACACAGTGAGTAGCAACAATGAATGTCTGTCTCCGGTAATAGTATAACTGTATATCAAAAGGGAGTACCCGCATTCCCGGAAGAAATGGGCATTCCTAATTTGGGCAGCAGGAGTCCCACCTGAGGGCATCCTGAGTCGTCCTCGAGTGACCGAAACGTTCCGGGACGGGGGAGATAATGACTTCCCCATTTGTTTTTAAGGAGTCTGAGAGACGAATGGTAAATGCCATTGGATAAACTAGGTGTGAGGTAGTTTGCATGCTGAGAAGTGATGACTATTACTAGTAATCGTGCCGTCAGTTACCATTGTTAGCATCGTTTGGTTAATAGCTACAGACTTTTGACCGATTACTCAGGCAGCGAGGTTTTAAGAAACAATCATGATTTTTAACACGCCACTAAATCAGAGCTGAAGACCTCTGCCCCCGCCTTAGAAGAGGCATTCCCGGGGAATGATTCCCCCTTCTTTCACACACAGGAGGGGACACCGCTCCTAAGGCGCTGCTTGCTGGGACACCTCTTGCATAACCTAAAAACAAAGAAACTTTGCTCCCTTTTTTTGCTTCAGAGCTATTGTTTTTTTTTCATATGCGAACGTTAATCGACCACACGTATCGTACGACCCACTGACTGAGGTTTGTTTGTTTATAGTCCGCCTTTCCCGCGGATTAATCGATCGGTAGCTCTAATGACAGCGTGGAAGACCGAAGACTTTCCAGCCTGAGCTGCTGCGCCAAGGCAGGGTCGATCTGAAGCGAGGATGGGGTGGATTTGAAGTGGGTGAGGTCAGTTCATGGCTGCCAGGAGCAGAACATCCTTGCCCAAGCCTGTCGCCTACATGTTATCGCCTTGCCTTTCTGTAGAACTTTCTTTCCATGAAACTCCAAGCGCCCAAGAAAGGTCTGGTATCCGCGATGGGGAGAAGGGCTGAAAGAATGGGTGGCATCTCTCAAACTGACCAGAGCCAGCACCCTTCCAGTAAGAGCTGGGTGGGAGTAGGAGGGAGTTGGAGAAGAAAAGCCTTCATGTCTGAGATCAACCTAAGAAGTTCTTTTATATTAAAAAAAAAAGTTAAAAAGAGAATGTTTTCGAGCCTGGGCCATTCTCTGATTCTAGACTTGTGGGATGAAATAAAGTCTTGAGCACCGCCCTCTGCCTTTGAAAGAGCTCTCTCAGCCCCACCTACCTCACAGGGTGTCTGTTGTGGGGAGGGGAAGGGAAAGGAGTTTGTAAGCCGCTCTGAGACTCCTTTGGGTAGTGAAGGGCGGGGCGAGGTATAAATCCAGTCTCCTCTTCCTCTTCTTCTGTAGGCTTCGGAAAGCCCCGGATTTGGCACTCCGCAGGCTGCTACAACTTCCCACGCGAGAAGGAGGCTTCAAAAAGACTTTAGAGTAAGCGGTGGGTCCTGGGTCCAGGGATTCCTTTGAAACCTGCCAGGGCCTAAACACCATTCCTCTTGCCCCATCTGTCTGGTGGATTTCTACTCAGCCCTTACTTCAGGGAAGCGGAGCAGCTTGTGTTTTCACTTTTCTCATTTTAGACAACCCCATGAGTCAGGTAACACCAGTGATATGGCTTTTCGATATCGCGGCTCTTGTGAGCACTGTTCCCCAAAGTTGCACTTGCTAGTGTTTCAGGAAAGTGGAGCCGAGCTTGTGACTGACAGGTGCTCAGCAGCCACCTTGATACAGCTACTGGCAGAAGAGAAAAACAGGGTGGGAATGAATGTGGCATGTTGGCTGACGATCATGGCGAATGTCCTCTGGCCTGGATAGGCCAGGCTAGGCGATCTCCTCAGATTTCGGAAGCTAAGCAGGATCGACCCTGGTCAGTATTCGAGTGGGAGATGACCAAGGAAGAGATCTTTCAGGGAGAAGAACGGGAAGGAAGTTGTAAGCCGCTTTGAGACTCCTCAAGGTAGAGAAAAGCGGGGTATTAAAAAAACGCAGCTCTTCCTCTCCTACGCAGAGGCAGGCAATGGCAAACCACCTCTAAACGTCTCTTGCCCTGAAAACCGCGCGGGGCACCTTAAGTTGGCTGCACTTGACTGCAGGGAACCAAAGGGGCCTGTGGCTCTCGGCTGCAGCAGAGTGTGGACCTGTTAGGCTGAGGGACTGACTGCCCCCAAATCACCCAATGAACCTCAAGGCAGGGGAGGGAATGGAACCCCACAGACTCCCACATCCCACTTCAGCAGTCTAACCACCACACCACGCTGGCTGTAACGCCACCGCTGCTTCCTCCTTTCCCCGGCCCATCCTATGCTTTCAGCCTAATCGGTAATGAAAGAGTCCTGTGTTATTTCTGCGATGCCCTTCACAGAGATTTCCGTGTTAATTAGTTTGCAGCCCAAGACGGCCCCCGAACTCGTCCTTCGCCTAGGCTTGGAGACCCTGTCCCCAGCCACAATCGTATTTGGCTGGTTCACACGTGCATCTGCATCACCTGGGGGCTGCAGCATATAGCGGTGCCTTCCTGTGTTCATAGTCTCTGTGTTGGGTATTACAAGTTGAAAACACTCAGTATATCTGGGGTTAAATGTTTGTTTATGTTACTCACAGGAAGTCACATGTTTCTCATGTAACCAAGCTTCTTTAGCTGTAGAATGCCCGGGAGTTTTCTCCCTGATCTAGGGATTTGATTGGGACTAAAGTGTCAAGGTGTATTACCATTTTATGGCTTCTCTTCCCGTCTTTGTTTGGTGTTCTGAAGAAGAGTAGCGATAATCTCTCTCTTCTAGTTTTGTCTTTGTAGAGTAAGGATGTAGCCGATTTAGCTCTGTTGTTATTTTCATCCCAGTTACCCTTCCCATGCTAGAATGTAGTAAAAACTGTATATTTTAATCACACATGGACTCTCTGAATTATTTTACTCTGGCTCTGCTGGACTATCTTATCTCTGCTAAATACCATTTTTTT
>NW_015167555.1:44852-44978 GCF_001447785.1 Gekko japonicus
CATGGATGCCAACTGGGACAAAAACTCACCTAATGGAAAATCTACAAGTGGATACTTGTTCTACTATGGAAACAGTTTGATTGAATGGACTAGTCAAAAGCAAACTATTGTAGCCATGTCTACTGG
>NW_015167555.1:45332-46261 GCF_001447785.1 Gekko japonicus
AATGTTTGAATCTGCATGACGTTCGTGTTACAACTTGAGAAGGAGTGTTGGGTATTACAAGGTTGAAAAACTCAGTATATCTGGGGTTAAATGTTTGTTTATGTTACTCACAGGAAGTCACATGTTTCTCATGTAACCAATGTTCTTTAGATGTAGGAAGCCCGGGAATTTTCTCCCTGATCTAGGGATTTGATTGGGACTAAAGTGTCAGGGTATATTACCATTTTATGGCTTCTCTTCCCATCTTTGTTTTGGTGTTCTGAAGAAGGAGGAGAGCAGCCATTCTCTCTTCTAATTTTGTCTTTGTAGTGTAAGAATGTAGCCGATTTAGTTCTGTTGTTATTTTCATCCCAGTTACCCTTCCCATGCTAGAATTTAGTAAAAACTTTATATTTTAATCATACATGGACTCTCAGTCTGAATTATTTTACTCTGGCTCTGCTGGACTATCTTATCTCTGCTAAATACCATTTTTTCAATATCTCACTATCACCCAACAGTGTTAGCCATCTCTTCAGAAATAACCCTACTCAAGTCATTGTAGTTACTCTCGTTAGTGGCTGAACGCTCAAACTGGTGGCACCTGCAAATTGCAATACAATTTCGCGAGCACCCATCTCTTTAACCCCCTGATTTTAATAAGGCTCACACTTGATTATAAATACTTCCGATTTGGAGCGTAGTCTTTGTTTCAGGAGAATTTAGATTTGTTCAGAGGGCTTAAGATCCAGCTACTACCTTGTACAAGATCATTAAGTTCGAGATTCCATGGATATTTCCAGGAAGAAACTAGTTTACTGAAGGGATACCGAAAGTTAAGGTTGATTGCGCCCTGCCAGTTCCACAGAATGCCGTTAAACAACCGTGAAGGCAGCAGTGGAAGCCCAGGGATTTCGGTATACCAGAAATGATACAGAAATCTGTTGGGG
>NW_015167555.1:46321-51327 GCF_001447785.1 Gekko japonicus
CAGGAAGTCTTCCTGGGATCTCCGCTGCCGAGAGGAAGTAGCTGTCCTGGGAGGGAGAGGAGACCACTCTTCGGGTTGAGGATGTCATTCATTAACGCTTTGGGAGCGAAGCGTCTGAGCAGGAGCTTAATTCAGGCAACGGCTTCTCTTATAATGAAGGGCACCATTTTAAGCACACTTACTTGGGAGAAAGTTTCATTGAAATACATGGGATTTACCGCCAAACGGTAATCTGCCGGGGGTCTGAATTAAGAGAGCTCTTGAAGGCCTGGCTGAAGCAAGGCCTTCAATCCCCCCCTCCCCGTTCGAAGCGGCTTTAAAATATCTTCAAACTAATTTATTGTGTCAGAACTTTTAATACACGCTTTACTTCACCAAAACGAGAGATATCATCAGCGTGCTAAAATCATGATTGTATAGTTCATTTCTTTCTTTCTTTCTTTCTTTCTTTCTTTCTTTCTTTCTTTCTTTCTTTCTTTCTTTCTTTCTTTCTTTCTTTCTTTCTTTCTTTCTTTCTTTCTTTCTTTGAGAACCGCCTCCAGTTCTCTGAGACGTCTGCAAGGGCAACTTTTAATAGTCTTATCGCTGACGACTTTTCTCTTTTCATTTCATTCCAGGCGCTGTAGCCACTGTGTTTAAGGACCGGCGATGGGGGGTGGGAGTCCTGCAAGCCCTTGACGAAGCGCCTTGTTGCGGGCGGCCGCGACCCCCGAGGCCCTGTGGACTAGGCCAGAAAGCTCTGTGGTCTTGGGTGGCAGCGTCCGCGTTGGGCTTGGCACCGTTTAACGGGCAAAGTCCTGCCCCCCCAACTGACATGTTATCCAGCGCGGAAGTGCGGCGGCGGGGGGGGGGTAGAGGGGTCAGAAGCTATGGAAGGCACTGGTCCCTGCAGCCGCTGGAAAGTGAGTCAAAAGCCTTCTGCGGAGCCGGGGGGAAGACGGGGGCAATTAGGCCGAAAGCTCTCCTCGTCGTCGTCGTATGTCTTGTTCACTCCTTTTAAAAGTGCATTTCGTTCCCCCAGCCAGGTGAAGGGGTACACAGGGAGGAGGCTGGCAGTACCCACTGAAGAGGAGGGATTCGGGCATTCTGCAAAGGCGGGTCCCGGTAGACCGAGTGGGAAAGGAGGATTTCGAAAGGGAAACTTTCCTGGCCAGTCCGGACCAGGAGCCCTAAAAGGGCTAGATCTGTTGCAGGGAAACAGAAGCCTGTTCCGGAGTAAGAGAGTCAAGCGGATTGGGGGGCGATGTTGCTGAGGCAGGGTCTCAAAACAGCGCTGCCTTTCGGGAAGGAAACTTGGATTTGTTTTGGAGGAATTCATCGCCCTATTCATAGGCAAAGTTAGAGGAGTAACTCTGCATCTTAGCAGCGACATTAGCTACAAGTAAGTTGCCCGTTTACTTCCAGGAAGTCAAGGGATTAATTCTGGAGTAAGGGCCAGTGTCGCCAGTTATTCCTGGAGAATCCAGCCTCAGTCACCCGGAGTGATCCTGAGCCGATGTGCTGTAGACTGAAGTCACTGGGTCGCTTGGCTCTTACATATACTGCATTGCAGAGGGCGGCGGAAAGCAATCCCCGCCGCAAAGTTTAAGCATCTTTATTTGAGAACGATTAAATCAACAAAAATTACTTCTAAGTAGCACACTTGGAACTGGGGTGCAAGGCTGCTCAGGTCAATCAGCTAAAATTCAGACACTTGCTTCTGAGTTCCTTTGGAGAGGTGTCTGGATCTTGCGAAAACTTTCACGAGGAGTCTTTGGGAGCGATCCGTGTCCCCCTGAATTCCGAGAGGGAAATCCCCATTTATGTCTGTGGCTCTGCGCTGTACATCTAATGCGAACACAGAGATAATTGGGGGATTCCAGCTACAATAGGTGTCCCCTATTTCCATAGAAGAGTTTGCTTCACAAGGAATGTTGCCTTCATAATGCACAGCCGAGGAGGAACACGGGGAAACGGCAATTTTCCATTCCAAAATAAAGGCCAGAGAAAACTGAAGTAAGGAGAGTTTGAAGGGCTTCCAGACCTGCTTCATTCTTGGGAGAATAAATAGGACACCCACCCCCCAAACACACACACCTGTAATTATATATATACACACACACACACACACCAGTGCTCTATAAAGTAAATTAGATACATTCTATCCTGAGTTCTGGGGGCAAGAAGCAATTTAGAGTACAACTACATGGATTCGACTAATCAGGGAATGCACGGAGATTCCTGATGTGTCCTTGAAAAAACTCTTTTTCAAAAAGTAGAAACATCTAAAATGCCAGGGGAGAAATCATATTCCTAATGATTCTACCTTTTTTCGCTTTTGCAAGGAATTATGGTTATTAAATAATGTTGGACATGATACTAACTTCTAAACTACTTTGAATGTTCGAATTATTTTTTTTAGTAAATTAGATTTTATATAGCTGGTAAAAGAACAAAAGAAGTAACGGTATATATAGAGCTCTATCTAGGCACTGACGTTATGTATTCTGATATCTATCAGTGTGTTGAATTGTTTGCAAGACGTTTCCAAAAGTCGTTTAATTGTTTTCAAGATATTCCAAAAAGTTTAATATAATTCATAGTTCCTGCATGCAAGCGCGTATGTTTGTGCATCTATATATGTACATATGTAGTATTTGGCATGTCATTCTGCGTCTTCCGAAGTTATTTGGATATTGCTCTGTGTTCAGTGGAATTACCACGAAATTACCAATGAAAACACATTTGGAAGGAGAGGGGGGGGGAAACCTCTGAATTTACGCACAGTGCAATCCAATGCAAAATTACTCCAGTTGGTTTAGTGTGCAGTAACTTTGGATAGAATTACATTGCCGGCAACTCAAATGTTTCAAATAATTAAATGAACAGATCTTTTCTTTTTCTTTTCTTTTTAAAAAGAGTGATGCTCAAACCAAGGCAAATAAAGAAGCTTTCTCTCCCTCTTCTCCGCACTGCTTTTTAAAAAGCGATCTTTGAATCTTCAAAAAAGACGACCAGAAGGGTCCAGCGGGTACATGTGCAACTCTCCAAAGTTTGCGTCTTCGCTGGGAGGGCGTAAAGTCTCCATGCAAACTCTCACAAAAATTAACCGGCGATTCCCAGTCCCGTTGGGTCCCAGAGGGAACGAAGTCCCACGGAAACGAAGGGGAGCTGCCTCGCCACCGACTTGCTCGGGGCCCAGGGCGATTCTTTCCCACGGGCTGCAACGCCAGCGATCTCCCGGCCCGGGCACTGAAGCTGGCAGCCTGTTGGGTTTTAAAAAAAAATTTTTTTTAGCAGAGATAAAATAGCTTAGCAGTGCCAGAGTAAAATAATTCAGACTCAGAGTCCAACCTCCCAATCCGACACGGCGGCTTTACTCGGAACTAGGTCCCGTTGGTGCCAGGGGAGGCGGCTGGCGGTGGCCCGTCGCCCGGAGAGTCGGTGACAAAACCGAGGGCCTGGTTGCTGCAATTAGACTGGCGTGGCCGCGCTCACCTCTCGCCGAGCGGTGCGGTATAATCAAGGCGCGGGCTTCTGCTTGAAGGATGTTAACTCTCGGGCGGGCACCTACTTTCTCCAGAGCGCTTTCTTGCCTACTCAGTGAGAGGCTCCCAATTGAAGCAAAATGATCCTTATGCGCTAATATTGAGCCGGTGACAAAGCGACTGGCCATTTACGCCGCCACTTTAGACAAAGATATTTAGTTATTCCCGGGTAGGGAGGGCACTTTTGCATTTCTCTCTCTCTCTCTCTCTAAAACAGCACAAACCAACCGAGACGCCAACATATTTACCAGGGGCAATTACCGAACGGTTATGCGAGGCTGTAAAATCACCAGGTTAACTGCCCCTTGGCGGCCCTTTCCTTCGGATTCAAAGAATCGATTTATTAAATTAGGCGCCTCCACACACTCTAGGCCTGGGTGGGGAAGGGTTCGGGTCCCCCCTCCCCACGTATTTCCTTTCTCCCGCCCACTCCTTTCCTCGACCAACCTAGTCTTTATTTCCTGCAGATTCCGTACAGCTTGCATATTGTCAAGAAATTGCCAAATTGTTCCATCCCCAAACCCGCTAAGCCGAGGTTTTGGGGAGTCGACCAATTAAGAAGGAGCAGTCCACCTCCATTAAAATCAGTGGGAAAATCGCCACCGACTTCAAAGGGCGTGGATCGTCTTTCTCCAGGCCTCTTTCTCCCCCCCCCCTTTTCCTAGGTCTTGCTCCTTAACCAGCTTGCGGATCGGGCCTGGTCTTCAGCCTTAGTCACATGGGCATCTCGGCGCTCTCGATTTCTCTTGACACCGAGGTGGCCGCAATTAGGCTGAGCGGAATATTAGGAAATGAAAGACACAATTCTCCACTGGCGGGGTGATGACCTAGCCGTTCTTTTCCATCCCTGGCGTCTCTGATTCATAAATAACCCGAGAAGCTGCCTTTAAGCTCGAGACGTGGCCCGGAGGAGCGTGTAACACGGTTCCTATTGGAAAATCACAAACGGGCTCTTAGCTTTAATGTGTTTTCCAGCAGCCCATCATCCTTATACAATTGCTTTGCACATTTCTCTCTCGCAAAGTTCCGGCTTCCATCTGCCTGGCAAAGTAACGAGCGAGGCAAAACGAGCCGATGATTGCCTGTGTGGAGAGAACATATATTTGGGGAAGCGCGGGCGGAGGATGCATTGGGAGGCTCGGACAGATAAGCTTCCTATAGGCTCGGTAGCTTATGCCGCCTAAGCAGCGCCTGATAAGGCACAAGTGCTTTGCTCTAGACACCCTCCGCACTTCTCTCAAGGATCCCGCCAATGTCTGGTCAGAGACCGCATTTCTGCCAACTTGGCTATGTATGAACGCTCCATCCGGCACCGAGACTGTTCTTTTCTGCCTGTAGCGTTTCCTAGGAGGGAGGGGGGCTCAATCCAGCGCTTCAGACCTTCCCGGCTCAGACTGAGGTAGGAGGGCCGGTGGGGAGGAAGTGTGTGTGTGTGTGTGTGTGTGTGGTGGGGGGGGGGGGGGACAGCGACAATATTCA
>NW_015167555.1:51358-55864 GCF_001447785.1 Gekko japonicus
CCCCCCCCCCCCCCCCCCCCCCCCCCCCCCCCCCCCCCCCCCCCCCCCCCCCCCCCCCCCCCCCCCCCCCCCCCCCCCCCCCCCCCCCCCCCCAATACAACCGGATTGATTTCGGGGAGGGTAAGGGCAGAGATTCTTCTTTATTGTTGTTATTATTTTAAAGAAAGACATTTTTAAAGGGGGGGGAGAGAAATCCTGCGAAGTAAAACTTAAAGGTGTTTACCTTGTCATCAGCATGTACGCTAATTATCTCGGGCAAGATGTGGGGTTCTATTGTCTTGTTGCTTTAGACTCTACGCCCCGCCTCTGGTGGCTGCCTAAAACCTGGCGTCTGGCTAAAACAAACGAAAGGCAGCGCTGAGCCTCCACTCAATCCAATTAAGGCGGACTTGGTCCACTCCGTTACGTGTTCATCCAACAAGATCGGCGTGAAGGCAACACACCAGAATATTTGGCAAAAAAAAAAAAGAGGGGAGAGAGAGAGAGAGAGAGAGAGAGAGAGAGATTTGCCTCCCCTTTCCCTTTTTTTCCCTCCTCTCCCCCCAGCCGCCGAATCATGTCGATGAGCCCAAAGCATACGACTCCTTTCTCAGTGTCTGACATCTTGAGCCCCTTGGAGGAAAGCTACAAGAAAGTGAGCATGGAGGGCAGTAACTTGGGGGCTCCTCTGGCAGCCTACAGGCAAACGCAAGTGGCGCAGCCGGCCATGCAGCAGCACCCCATGGGCCACAACGGGACGGTCACCGCCGCCTACCACATGACAGCCGCCGGCGTCCCCCAGCTCTCCCACACCGCCATGGGGGGCTACTGCAATGGCAACATGGGCGACCTGCCGCCCTACCAGGACACCATGAGGAACAGCGCTTCGGCCACCGGATGGTATGGGCCCAACCCGGACCCCCGCTTCTCCACAAGTAAGTCCGCCAAGCCTTTCTTCGCCTCTCCGGGCTTGGGGGGGGGGGCACCGGCGCACAGCTGGCCAGGCGGAACAGCGCCGGGGTAGCGGCTAGAGCGGGGAAGGGCGAGGTGGGATGAGGTGAAGTGTGTCTGTGGGGGGTGGATATCCACCATGGGGGTGGCAGACGGGTCACCTTCCCAGCCGCCTGCCTGGCGTCGAACAACACCCCCCCCTCCCCCCCCCCAAGCCGCCGCGGTTTTGTGCTTTCTGCTGGGCTTTGCCTGCACCGGGGACTGGACGGCCCTGGCGATTGAACGGGGAGTGAATGGCTTCGGGGCGGAAGGGAGCCGAAGGGCTTTCTGGGGCAAATCGGGGTGGTTAAAGCCCCGGCAGATGGACGGGAGTCCGAAATATGGGATAAGACGCACTCGGAGGGACGGGCTGAGAGGAATAAAAACATCTGAAAGGTCTGGACGTCCGGGAAATTTCTCCCAGAAACTTCAGGGTGTCGGTTAAAGCAACGCCGTCCGAGTGGTTCAGAGCTGTGGCAGGGTATATTGGGTCCCCAAGTCGATCTGCAGTCTTTGAACATGCAAGTAGATGAAACCGGCCTCTGTGCCGCATAAAGTAGAATTCGTGATTCACTACTAGAAATAAATAACTCGTTAATGATGGGAAGGGGGCCCCCCAAGGACTGCTGATTTGACAGTTTGGAGGATGCAAAGTGGAGGCGGTGGCCCTGAGCGGGGCTCGGTCCGTTTGTGCGCTTTCATGTGAAGGAAAAATGGGTGACCGCATAGAAATGTAGAATGGATTGTGCTTATACAGAAAACTGCATGGCTTCCTTGGCTGGGATTTTTTTCTGCCCTCAAAACGTTTGGGTCTGTTTACACACTTCTCAAGCGGGGCTTTGCTGGCGATTTTCAGGCGCGGGGTGGGGGGTGGGGGGTAAGAGGCAAAACTGTGCAAGAGCGATCCTTGCAAAGCTCAGAAACCTAAACTTCTCAGAAGAAGGGCCCTTCCCAATCTGATTTAGAAAAACATTTTCTAAAGTTTTTTTTTTCCTTTTTAAAAAAGCAAGGAAAAATGCACACTTGTCCGTGGAAGTTTGTTGTGATTTTGATTCGGATAGTACTTGACTGTGTGGCTGTTTAGATTCCGCCCCCCTCCCCCCTTCGGATCCTGAAATCCGGACTCAGTCCCCAGGGCTTGGGCCTCGATCCGGCGTGTGGGCCCGCGTCTGCCTGCCTTAACCCTCTCTGGCTGTTCTGCTTCCAGTCTCCCGCTTCATGGGGCCGTCGTCGGGGATGAACATGGGCGGCATGGGCAGCCTGAGCTCGCTGAGCGACGTGAGCAAGAGCATGGCCCCGCTGCAGAGCACCCCTCGGCGGAAGCGCCGCGTCCTCTTCTCGCAGGCCCAGGTGTACGAGCTGGAGCGGCGCTTCAAGCAGCAGAAGTACCTGTCGGCGCCCGAGCGGGAGCACCTCGCCAGCATGATCCACCTGACGCCCACCCAGGTCAAGATCTGGTTCCAGAACCACCGCTACAAGATGAAGCGGCAGGCCAAGGACAAGGCGGCCCAGCAGCAGATGCAGCAGGAGGGCGCCGCGTGCCAGCAGCAGCAGCAGCAGCAGCAGTCGCCGCGCCGGGTGGCCGTGCCGGTGCTGGTCAAGGACGGCAAACCCTGCCAGGCCGGCTCCAACGCGCCCGCCGCCGCCGCCGGCCTCCAGGGCCACCACCAGCAGCAGGCGGCCGCCACCGCCATCACCGTGGCCGCCAACGGGCCCAGCCTGGGACAGCACCAGAGCCACCAGGCCAGCAGCGCCGGCCAGTCGCCGGACCTGGGCCAGCACGCCGCCAGCAGCCCCTCCGCCCTCCAGAGCCAGGTGTCCGCCCTGTCCCACCTGAACTCCGCCGGCTCGGACTATGGGACGGCCATGTCCTGCTCCACCTTGCTATACGGGAGGACCTGGTGAGCAGAGAAGGAGCGCCCGGCCGCGGCTGGCCTCCTCCTCCGCTGGCCGCCCCCTGGCCCCTGGCCACTGGCTGAGCTTTTCCCGCTTCTCCTAGGCCTCCCTTGACTTTTTTTTGGGGGGGGGCTTGCTCTTTTCCATTTACCAGAGAAGGGGAGGGAGTTGTGCTTGGGACAGACGGGGGGAGGGGAGGAGAGAGAGAGACGACGCCAGCCTCGGGGGTGAAATGGCGCTCCTCGGAAGGCCTCCTCCCCGTCATCTGGAGAGGCGGGTGACACGGGAGACTGCCAAGGACCACGAAGCCGCGCCTGGCCCGGATCTCCACGGGACGCTTGTATGTACATATCAAGCCGCAAGGTGAGGGGGTGGGCCTTTTCTCCCCTCCCCCTCAAAAAAAACTTTAGCCTCCTCCCCCGTCCCAAAATACACACAGGAAGAACCTGGGGGGGGCAGCCCAGCCGGTGGATGGAGACACTGGTCTGAGTCTCGGTTTAGCGTTTCTCCTCTTACCTTTGATGTGAACCTGTAGCTGTCTGATGCTGTCAAACACGTTGGACTGAACCCATAGTTTTTAGTAGCCTGAATATTTTGTTGATTACAAAAATTACAAGCGAAGATCTACCAAACAAATTTTAAACTTTTTTTCAAAAAAATATCTATCACTTTTTATTGGACGTCCACAGATCCATGTAAAATCCTTTGACAGTTTGTTCTTTCTTGGCGCACGTTTTCCTTGCTTTCTTTTTCCTTGTAACTTATGTAGCTATATCGGGCTTTAAATATACTTCCTAAGAAGCTTCTAATAAATTATCAAGATCACGAATATTTGTTATTGCCCTTTGCTATCCCCCTTTTAAAAATGGGAATCGAGAGGCCAATACTTTCCCCGAAGGCCCAGAACCCGTTTCCCGTCGAAGTCTGGGATACCGGTCCAGCGCCATTGATGCACCACCAGCTCCGCATTTGGGGGAAACTCTAGCAAATACATGCATGGGAGTGATTCGGTTTAACCCTAGTTCGACGGAAGCGAGTCCTATGCAAGTAAGGAGCGAGCCACTGAGAGGAGACAACCAAAAGTGGCCCTGGTTCCTACAGGAAATAATTTAGAGACCCACCAAACCAAATCTCCAAAGAGTGCACTTAGGTAGGACGCTATTAATGCGGGGAGAGGGGGGCGCGAAGAAGGAAGATACTGATAGGGAAGGAGGGGGGGGACATTTCAAATCCTTGTAAAGAGCGCTCAGTTTTATTAACTTGTAAAAACACCATTTCTACAAGGATTTCCTATGTAATTGTATTTTAAGGAAAGTACAGTAATCTTATTTATAATCAAAATAAAACGATAGTTTATTGTGCACGCTGTGTACCGTGTAGCTTGAATTAACTTTGGGGGAAACGAGTCGATTGGGTTAAACGCATAGTTGTACCGACAAGCCTCCCCCGCTCCGCCCCATTTGTTCGGCTTCTTGTTGAAATATTCTCCCAGGCGAGCAAGGTAGATCCGTAGAGTGTGCGGTGACCCAGAGATAGATTTTTAGATATTGTTGATAAGAGATCATAAAGAAACAGGTGACATACAGGCTGGAAATCCAAAAATCTGTTTAGCAGGACTCTCTGGCTTTAAGGCCGTTTCAA
>NW_015167555.1:55928-67211 GCF_001447785.1 Gekko japonicus
GGGGGGGGCATGCTACGTGCGAGCAAAACACAGGCCTGCCTCTGTCCTCCTGGGAAGCAAACGCGGAGAGCGCAAGGCCGGCGGGGAGGCCCCTGGATTGCTGCCGGCCGCTGGAAACCAGCCACCGTGAGCATCCCTTGTCCGTGGATCAGAATCAGCAACGGAGCCTGGCAGCCCTGGCTTCCAGAACGCCGCCTGGCTCCGCAGTTCGAGAATCCACAGGTCACCGGCGTTTCCCTGGCCTTCTCGTGTCCCTTCCGATGTGGTGTACCACCACGCTAAAAAAAACCCCACAACCAACCCAAAAAACAGAGCCCCAGAGAAAGGCAGAGAACCCTGGAGCCAGGGACAGGTGGGGAGATCTGCAGCTGGACCGGGGTGCGACTCCCAGAGAGGGAAGGGCCGCGAGGTCTCAGCCCGCCAAGCCGGTCGGAGAAGTCAGATTCGCGCAAGATTCCAGCTCCCTCCCGGCTCTGGGATCGGGGCGGGGGGGGGGAAGCTTGGCTACAAAAATATAAATGTACGGAGGGGTCTCCGAATCTTTGAAGCTATCACGTGCCTGAGCGTGGATATTAAGCTCTATATATACCTCTTGTTTATAGAGACAGAGAGAGAGACTTTGGTCAAGTGCTGGAGAAACAGTTCCAGCTGTCCCCCCCCCCCAATCTATATATATTTTTCTCCTTTTATAGCGCCGAGCTAAAATTAGCCGCTTTAGAGCCAAAAAGGGAGCACTCCACGCTGTCATTTCAAATGCCAGTGGGTTTTTTTTCCTTCTCTTCTTCTTTTCTTTTTAAGGGAAAACTGCAACCCCAACCGTGTTTGTTGCTGAGCCCGGCGAAGGGAATGGAGCGCCAAAAGCCTGGCCAGGACTGAATGTGCGCATTCGGAAGGGGGGATCGCATCCATTCCAGTCTCTCCTTTTTCCCCGTTAGGATGGTCTCAAGTCGCTCTCTCGCTCTCTCTCTGTAAGGAACTCTCCGCTTTTTTAGAGATTCCCTTTCCTCCGAGCAAATTAACCGTGGACTGAGGACTCTATTACTGAAACCGAGCCAAGGGAGGGGACAGTGGTATAAAACAACATTCTCGAAAGTACTTTGGGTATCTCCCCCCACACACACACCTCCCGCCCCGACAGCCCTAAAGTTAGGCCTTAGAATAGCAGGCAAACAGCTCGTCGTGATGGTTCCAAACAGCCTTGGGGGAGAAGTAAATGGATTTATTGTACCTGGACCAGCTCATACACACATTTTTTTGGTGGTGGGAGTAATTACTGTAATGGATTATTATGTACACTGACTTATCTTTCTGCGACTAGATTTAGTTTCGATTAAATAAACTGGCTTCCACTTTGTCTCGATGTCGGCTTAGTTTAAAGTCTATTTGTTTATTCCACGGAAAGGTGAAGTCGTCTCTTTTATAGACTTTTAGAGTCCCAGCAAACAAACGTCAACCTGTGTTTGAGTTAGGAGAAATGCAAACAGGGAAGGGCTCTACGAAATGATGGCCCTTTCCCTAAACAGAAAGGAGGCCATCTTGTTGCCTTTTAATCATAAACTTTCTTTCTAGGGGGCAGTTCTGTCTGAGTGGAGACAAGTCGGGATTTTTTAAAAAAGAAAACGTTTAAATAATATCTTTTCGAAGACGTGTGCGGGGGGGATTTGAAGACAGTTGGGGGGGATTTCTAACTCTCTGCCCTTTTGATGCGGTTTTCCTGTTGTTTTGGAAGCGAGCCGGTGGATTCCGTATCCATCCCTTTCCATGTCTAGTGTCGCTTGGGTTGGTTCTTACCTACGGATTCCGGTGGCTTTTGTTAGGGGATTTTGATTCGGACCCAGAGGCCTACGTGAGACCACTGCCCGATGGCAGCCTCTTTTTGGCATCTGTTGCACATAAATGCCATTAAAATGCCATTAAAATGGTATGCGATGCCATCAAGGAAACAAACCGGGACCGCGCACAATCACAGTGAGCCAAATGGGGGGGGGGGGGAGAAAGGGAAAAGGGAGCGACTGAAAGAGAAAATAATGGGAAAGCCTGTTTACTATGAGCGAAAGTTCTACGGTGGGCCTCAGAGACCAGCCCCAGACCTCGGGCCTCACCCTTTTTAAAAAAATCGGTAAAGAGAGCTGGTGGGGATGGGCTATTGTTGGTCCTTGTAGATCGATGGGTTCTGCAGAGAGGTCGTGTGAGTTCATATTCCAGCCAGGGCCATAAAGTGGGACAAGGGAAGAGGATACAACACCTGAAAGGCTGGAGTTTAGTATGAAACTTCTCTCTGTATGTGTGTGTGGAGGGGGTTCTTCCCCGTGGCACCCTTTTGAAGCACCAAGAACAGCGGAGGTTTCCGCGAATCCCCTGCTTAGGCTGATCCAAGTCGAGAACTTCCACCCCACCTGAGCAAAGGGTTTCGGGCTTGGGGGTCCCTGGCGCCCTGTCGTGTGAGACCGGCAGCCTACTCTTCCCCAGGCCCTTCAGACAACCGGATCCCGATCCTTGCTTAACACCGCGGTGAAACTCCCCCCCCCCCAGAAAGTACCTCCGAGAAGCTCTGCCTGGGCAGCAGGACAGTAGGACAGCAGGCCCTCGCCGGGGAGGAACCCGCTGTTGTCTCAGTGCCGAGGGCTTCTCGGACAAAAGGGACCGGGGAGGTAAACACTTAGTGGCTGGTTGAGATGATCAATCTTTGTATGGCAGGGCTGGAGCAAAGTTGACAGCATCCTTCTCATCTGCCCAGTTGGTCGGCTGATGACTGGGGGGGTGGGGAGGTCAGAGTCCATGGAAATAGGAGGTCTGTGCGCTGTCAAGGTAGCGATAGTACCGGCCCTGGCAATTGGGCGCTTGACACGAAATGACTTGCGTTTTGGCCTCACCGCAGGCACCAGAGGAGCCAGGTAAGGCCAGCCATTTCTCTGTGTTATCCCACGCTTAGGGGAAGGCGGAGATCATCCCCGGTCCCAGAATCAGCGGAAGGCCGATCGCAGAAGCCTCCGGGCAGCAGCCGGGCCTTCAGCAGCCCGAGCCAGGAAGAAAGCCCCGCTCTCTTCTTGGGGGGGGGGTGTTACTTCGGCTTAAGCGTCGCTTGGGGGTGGCCGAATTTCTTGGAAGCCAGGCGGCAGATCAACGAGACTGACTGCCGAGCAAAAGAGCTTCACAGTTATGGTTGTGAGCCCAAATGGCCTTTGGAGAGGAAGGAAGCAAGTGGGTCCGCTTGGGGGAGTTTTTGCAGTCAAAAAAGTAGTGCCTCCGCTTGGTTTGAGAGAGTTGTGAAAGGGATCCATTGTCTGCCGTGCCTGCCATTCTCTCCATACCTGCCTGCAGGAATCTAATCTTTCTTAAGTGGAGAAAATTTGGTTTCATCAGTCTGAGCTGCCAGGAATAACTCCCCCCTCCATATAGCCAGCTTTTCTTTCTTTCTTTCTTTTTTTAAGGGTGCGTGTTAGCTGAATCTCTGCGGCAGATAAAACTTCCTGATTTCTAACTCTTGCTTGGAAGTGTCATTATTTCTGTATGCCGATTTCCCATGAGATGAGTTCTAGCTCGCCAGGGAAGCTTCTGCGTCTGTCAGGCCTTAGCAGTAATGTTTTACCTCTCTCTGTTTGGATCTCCCGCAGCCTGGAAAGGTGAACCGCTTTGTTACGTTGTGGCGTTTGTACATTTTTATCGATCTGATCAAAACTGTCCATGTCATGTGTGCTGAGAACGCAAATGAAAGTTTTGATTGTTTTCATCTGAGACGTTGTCCGGGCAGTCGTTTGGCTTTACAGCCTTCTCAGGGAAACCAGTTTCAACTCTCCTGCCCAGAATCTTGCTGGGGTGGGCTTCCGAAGAGTCCTTCCCTTCCTGAGAGGATCCCGGATGCCCTCACCTAGGAGAAACCTGGGGGAGCTGGGGGGGGGGGGCAGGAGAGCATATCAGAGGTGTCATTGAAGTGTTTGAGTCCATCTGGGCTTGTTAATGACCTAATCGAGGAACCTCGGGACTCATTACACACACACCCCCAATCCAGGTAGCGCATCTCAGAGAGCTTTTGATCTTCAGATCTTTTTGCTCTTTGTTTGTTTGCCAGAAAATCCCCCCCCCGCGGGGTTTTTTTAAAAAATAATTCTGAGCTGGCGAATATTGTTGTGACAGTGGAGGCAGTCAAAGACACAGTACCACTTCCTTATCTCCCCTCCCAACCGATAACCATCACGCGACTAAAGCGGTTCCTGGGGCCTTTCCTTTTCTATATTTCAGGTGTTCTGTCGTCGTCCCCCGCCCCCCAGGCATTGCTGAATCTTCCCCCCGCAGGAGGACTGATATTTTCTAAAATTTAAAATACCACTGTTTGTGTAGAACACAGGCAACGTACGCTGACACTGGGCAAAATCCAGACATCAACAGTCCCTTTAAGATCTACGGATTTCAGTTTTTAAGACTGTACTTTGATTGAAATCGGCAGGTTTACTCAGAAGTAAGACTTAAAGGGGCTTCCCCCCACCCCTTGCATTACAGCCTAAAAGGTGTTCTGTGTTGTGACTGGATTGCGCCCTGTATTAAGAGGGAAGGCCTGCATTTAAAACTGGCTGACGTTGTGTTAGACCTGCTTTCTCGTGAATTGACTGTCTTTAACTGTTTACCTCGAGAATCTCCCGTTGGTAGCGGGGAGCGCCCTCGAACTGTCGGCGAACTTGACCGTGGCTTTTAGGGGACTGAGGGTGTGCATTTCTTAAGGCCGATGTAATAACGTCTTGATTTATCTCCCATATGTTTCCCTTTAATAAAAAGAAAGAGTCGGGGGGGGGGCGGGGGAGGAGAGAGAGAGAATATGGTCATGTGAAACTGCCACACACGAAAGCCTTCTCTCAGCATCGGGACTATCTAGGCCCTCATGCTGTTCTCGGATACAGGCCGGGCAGTTTCTCCTGTACTTCCCTGGTTTATGGAGGAAGCTGTTCAGACGGGGCAGCTTCTGGAACCCGGACTCAGCGATAACAGTCGGCTCTTCAAGGCACCCGGTGGCCTGGGTTTTAGTGGAGAGAAGCGCTTGGGAAGAGAGTCGGAAATGCTACCTGTCCATGTCATATCATCCTTTCCCGCGGGTTACAGACAGTCAGAACTGCACAAGACGTGTCTAAGTGAAGCTGTACAGTGGGAATCTAAATCCAACCTTTCTGCCCAAGTATATTAGAGCTACACGGATGCCATTCAGTTTTAGGGAAGACTAGGCAAGAAGCAAAACAAAGAGTTCCTTCCGCTATAGTTCAGGAGCCAGCCTAAGCGGGTCTACTCAGTATTCCGCTCCCAGGAAAGTGTTCTTAGGACTGCAGCCTTAAGCACTTTTGAGACTGCTACTCCACGCAGAATAATTAAAGAGAGACTGTCATTGAACTCAGGAAGACCGGCTTCCGAGTAAACCTGCCGACTTCATTGGAGTCGGCGGACCTCGGCGTCCTCAGTGTGACCCAAATTTCTCCTACAGCGTAATTCCATCAAGATCTCTGATTTTACTGAAAGAGTAGCCTCTGACCCTATATCGGGGTTTCGACTTCTCATGCTTCCAGTAAGGGGTGTATAATTGTACCTGTACAATTACCGCGCTGTTTGTTTTTGGTGGTCCTGGCTATTGAAACCAACCATCTCCCATAACTTCAGTGTGAACTGGCCGTTTCCCTTTCCCCTCCTTAAATATGTTTCTCAAGAACTCCCAGTCAACTAAGAGCCCTCCCAAACGAATTCCATGTTCAAATAAGACCCTTCGCAGCTTCGGTTACACAATGTCGATAGACGGACAGACAGACCGCTTTGACCTATACCCCTAAATAATGCAATAAAGACTAACCGTGGCCACGTACTGACTGGTATTTGGGTTTCAGATGAATTGAGAACACCACCCTTGAAACTGCCATTGCTTGTCACAGAGACCCAGGTGTGTGGCTGTGTTGGTCTGAAGCAGCAGAACAAAGTTTGAGTCCAGTGGCACCTTTAAGACCAACATTCAGAGTTTCGTGTGCACTTCTTCAGATACAATGAAATGGAAGTTACCAGTCCATACATATAGGCAGATGGTGAGCAGTAAATGAGCATACAGCATAGTGATGTTTAACAGATTCAAGGACCAAACAGGAATAACAAACTTAGTTTGTTAGAGCCAGTATGGTGTAGTGATTAAGTGCGCGGACTCTAATCTGGGAGAACCGGGTTTGATTCCCTGCTCCTCCATTTGCACCTGGCTGGATGACCTTAGGCAAGCCATAATTCTGGGATAGCTGTTCTTGAAAAAGAGCAGTTTCTGTCAAAAGCTCTCTCAGCCCCACCTACATCGCAGGGTGTCTGTAGTGGGGAAGGGAAGGGAAAGGAGTTTGTAAGCCGCTCTGAGACACCTTTGGGTAGTGAAGGGTGGGGTATAAATCCAATCTCATCTTCTTCTTCTTTATATGGTTACCATTTGTTTGGGTTTAATTCGGGGTAGGGGGAACACAGTAAGGAAAATAAATATGTCAAAATTTAAGACTGATGGACAGATGTATCAATTGTGGAATTATGAGAGTAAGTGTAATGGCAGGGTCTCAGTTAATTATTCTCAGCACTCCACAGGTAAGGGTACATCTGCCCCTGTTTTCCCCAGGAATTAAACCCAAACAAATAGCAACCATATAAACTAAGCTTGTTATTCCTGTTTGGTCCTTGAACCTGTTGAACATCTTCATTAAACTTTATGCTACTTTACTTCTCACCCTCTACCTATATGCATGGACTGGAAATTTCCATTTAATTTATCTGAGGAAGTGGTCTTGCACACGAAAGCTTATACCTTGAATAAAACTTTGCTAGTTTTAAAGGTGCCACTGGACTCAAACTTTGTTCCACAGAGACTCAGTTCACTTCCTCTTCCGCCTGCTTCAGAAGAGAAATATTTGCATTCTTCCCTACAATTCAGGAGACGAGGGTCTCAATCCCACTCCACAGAGCCCCTGTGCAGCCCAAGGTCAAGCAGGGTTACTCGGGAGTAAATCCAGTGGTGTTGAATGGTGCTTGCCCCCAAATCAGCTAGTCTTATACTTCCAGTGTCTTGCCCGGCCAACTAATTCAGATCAGTTGTGAATGTCCTGGAAGGATGGAATAAATTCGCGCGGTGAGCATCGGCTCGGGTCCCCTGGTTTCCTCCAACCATGTAAATTTGGGTGTGCCATCGCTATAATATCTTACTTAGTCTTTAAGGTACTGCTGGGCCTTTTGTTTTATTTTGCCAGGACAGACTAACCCGGCTAACCGCTCGGTAAACAGCCCCGCCTGCAGCCTCCCTTCAGCCCTGCCCTTCTCCCTCACTGTCAGGCCTACAGACAGATTTGTCCATCCCACCCCCGAGAGGGTCGTGCCAGAGCCCGGTCTCTCGCCTCGCTTCCGCGCGCTTCGCCAAGCGGCGCCGGTGTGGGTCTGAATCCGAGAGGATAATTTAATTACAGGACCGTCATTGATTAAATTAAGCGTGGGCAGCACCGTATATACATATATAATCAGATCTACTGCGGACGCGTATAATTAGAACCCTCTCACGGAAGGCGACGCACCCGGCAACTATGTCTGAATGACACGTAGAAATGTACATTTCGTCCTCGGCTGGACTGGAAGTGCTCCTTCCAGGTCCCAAATATTTTCATCGCTCATCAACCTTCTGCGTCTGAATGGGTCATCGCTGGGAGGGAAAGAAGGGAAACACACACACGCCGCCGCCTGGATCCCTCCGCTCGATCGAGGTATTAATATTCATCGCGCCGGCGAGGGATCGCTTCTGCATCCCAGCCGCACAGCCACTCACTCACTTGTCCACGTTGAAGCGCCCTGGAGGCCCTGGCCAATCAGAAGGCGGGAGGGAGAGAGCTGGACAAGGGATTCTGGCGAGGCCTGAGAGGGAGGCGGGGAGGGGGGGGAGAGATGGAAGACTGGGCGAGACCAAGGGCGGGAGGAGAGAAGGGCACCTTTCCCTTCCAGGTTGGGGGTGGAAGGCTCTCCCCCTCTCCCTCATTCTCTCTCTTTTATACACACAGAAAGAGGAGGAGAGAGAGCGAGGCTGGCGCCTCTGATTTCTCAACCGCACACTCCTTATGCGTACCAAAGAATGGTTTTCCAAACTCTCCCACGTCCAGGATGAAGCCTTCTCAAATGTTGAGACAAGCAGCTGGGTCAGGCCCAAGCTCCCCGGAGGAAAGGGGAGAGAAAGCAGGACTCCTCCCTCCGGGGACAGGATCCTCAGGGGGGGGGGGGAGAGCGAGAGCAGGGCCTGGTGTGGCGCTTGTGTCAATCGTGTGTGTCTGATGTGGCCGAACCCCCTGGCTCCGGAGCAGTTCTGTTCCTTCGAAGTAACTGCTTCGAAGCGAAGGGGGCTCCCGGAGTGCAGTCCTCGGGAGAGCCTGCGGGAAATGGCAAAGACTGCTTTGCTCGGCAGACAAATTCGCCCCAAACAAAACAAAGACGTTGCGGGTTGTGTTTTAGAAGAAGAAAAGATCGGAGTCTCAGAGCGGCTGTCAAACTCCTTTCTCTCCCCACAACAGACACCCTGTGAGGTAGGCGGCGATGAGAGAGCTCTGACAGAACTATGGCTTGCTGCAAATGGAGGAGTAGGGAATCAAACCCGGTTCTCCCAGATTACAGTCCACACACTTAACCATAATACCGAACTGGAGACCAAGCGAAACACCAGCGAATCGTCTGTGCCAGCTGTCGAGTACTCCAGGGCTCCTCCTCAGGCGGGGTGTTCTATACTCAGAAAAGGGAGGGAGGGAGAGTCGGCAGCTGGAGACAGGAGGCAAAGCCCCGACTCCGAGCCCGCAGTGGAGTCTGAAAACGGCGGGACAGGATGTGTGCAGCGGAGTTCAGCGGGTGCTGGGTGCAAAAAAAGGTTTTATTGGCTGCAGTCACACACACGAAATAATCCACTTTCAATCCACTTTCCCATTGGATTTTACCAGTTCACACACTAAAAATCCAGTTGGAAAGTGCACTGAAAGTGGATTATTTAGCATGTGTGACTGCAGCCCAAGTTTCACCAAATTGCTGGTGGGACAAAGAAGGGGGAGGTGCCGTTGTCCTGTTGTGAATATGAAAGGCAGCAGCTGGTGGATGATCCGGATGGCTTTCGCAACGGGCCAGAGCGTGTTCCGGAGTCAGCAGAGTGAGATTACAGCCCGCCTTTCTCACTGAGACGCGAGGCGGACTTCAGAGCAACTCTATAGCAATCGTATGGCTTGCGTTAACGACACGCACCCTCCCACACAAACGTCCTCTGGACAATGCCGCGCCAGCGTATTTTCTCCCCCTCCCGCTCAATTTGAATTACGTATTTAGGACGCTTATAGGGCAGGTTTCCAGCCCTGAAGGTTTCTTGAACTTCGCGGCTTTCCCCGTCAACTGACTTTTTCGATGCAGGTCTCCCCCCACCCCTGAAGAGGCATCTAAAACACGCAAACTGTGTTATTGAAGACAACGAAAATGTGCCTGGATTTCTGCCAGAAAAATATACCGCACTTCTGAGGAGGAGTACCCTGCGACGTGTTCCTAAAGGGCTGGCTCCAGAAATACCTGCGTTCCCGAAAGCCCACTGGGGGCTGCATTCGACAGGGCTGCTTCGGCCCTAATCGTGTGTGTGTGTGTGGGGGGGGGTCAGTCCCCTCAGAGAAAGGAGGAACAAAGAGCGATAGGAGAAGGTAAGAACTCTGAGCAATGCCCTGCCTGGGGACCTCAGAGCCCGTTGCTGGCCTGTCTTGTGTCGGGGATCCCCGGCAGGGGAGCGCTAGGTCTTAAAGCCTCCCCCTTCTCTGGGTCGCCACGCCGAGCCAGCTAAGTTCACACTCCGGGCTTTTTTGGGGAGCCTCAACGCCAATGCTCCCTCTGAACTCTGGAGTCTTGTGAGCAAAAATGCTACTTTGTGAGCTCCTGGCATTAAAGTTGTGAGCGAGCGATTTGGCAACTGCATACATTAATTTGCTATCTCATCTTAGAAGGCACACTGCAGACAGGGTTGGGTGGGTAGGCGGGGAGCCTGCGCGCAGCCCAGTAGGCTAGTCCCTCGAGGGGTTTTCCTCCGAGGCCTCCCTTGCACGTGGCAGCATCACACAACCCGCCTCGGTGCCTCTCCGCACCTCTGTGGAAAAGCCGTCGTGCATCCGGAAAGGCACAAGCAGTCCCTGCCCAAGACTCTGGGGCGCTTGCGGATCTTCTCGGCAGCCGGCTCCCGTTGGCTGCATCCATTCCGGATCTGGGTAGCTTCCAGCAGCAGGCTCCCCTGCACGCCTCTTGAGGTCTCTGGTGCAGAGTTGTTGGGTATTACAAGTTGAAAACACTCAGTATATCTGGGGTTAAATGTTTGTTTATGTTACTCACAGGAAGTCACATGTTTCTCATGTAACCAATGATCTTTAGCTGTAGAATTCCAGGGAGTTTTCTCCCTGATCTAGGGATTTGATTGGGACTAAAGTGTCAAGGTGTATTACCATTTTATGGCTTCTCTTCCCGTCTTTGTTTGGTGTTCTGAAGAACAAGAAGAGTAGCCATAATCTCTCTCTTCTAGTTTTGTCTTTGTAGAGTAAGGATGTAGCCGATTTAGCTCTGTTGTTATTTTCATCCCAGTTACCCTTCCCATGCTAGAATTTAGTAAAAACTTTATATTTTAATCACACATGGACTCTCAGTCTGAATTATTTTACTCTGGCACTGCTGGACTATATTATCTCTGCTGAATACCAATTTTTCAATATCTCACTGTCACCCAACAAAGGTTATGGGCCCAGATCGCTCCCTCAGCGTCAGATAGCTAAGCAGAGTGCGCAGCCAGACTTAGAGTCAAGAAAAATCATGTGTGCTGGAGTTTTCTAAAACAGAATTGAATTTATGAGATTCAGACAACATCCTGTTTTCTTCATGAACTTGTGGGACCAGACTAACCAGCTGTGTTTCCAAGTTGGAGAAGCCTTGTAGTGTTTGATCTCAGTTCGTCTTCTTCAGAGTGAAAGAAAGAAGGGAAGGGGGTGAGATCGATCCTGGCCCTTTCTACCGAAAAGCTTACTATCGCGCTCACAAAAGATCACCCATTGCCCTCATCACTCTCAAGGAGAAATCATTATGTCTGCAGCTAAGAATCTTGCTTTTTTCAATATGCCCACCTTAGACTCAACTAATTTCTCTTGGTGGAAGGGATCAGTAAAGAATGCCCTTCAAGCTCATGGGGCTCTTTCTGTGCTCAGTGCCCAACTTAGACTCAACTAATTTCTCTTGGTGGAAGAGATCAGTAAAGAATGCCCTTCA
>NW_015167555.1:68879-71155 GCF_001447785.1 Gekko japonicus
GGGGTTCGGAGTCTGGGAGTGCGCCTGGACTCCACTCTAACAATGGAGGCCCAGGTGGCAGCCACTGTCAAGTCCGCCTTTTTCCATCTGCGGCGGGCTCGGCCGTTGGCCCCCTACCTGGACCGAGATGACCTGGCCACAGTGATCCATGAGACGGTCACCTCGAGGCTAGACCACTGCAACGCTCTCTACATGGGGCTGCCTTTGTCGCAAATCCGGAAGCTGCAACTTGTGCAGAATGCTGCGGCCAGGCTGTTAATGGGTCTCTCCAGAAGGGACCACATTCAGCCTGTGCTGAAAGTGCTGCACTGGTTGCCAATAGCGTACCGGATTCGCTTCAAAGTGCTGGTTCTTACCTATAAAGCCCTACATGGTCTCGGTCCAACCTACCTGAGGGACCGCCTTTCCCCGTATGTTCCCCCAAGAGCACTACGGTCTGGGGCCCAAAATTTGTTAACTATTCTGTGCCCCAGAGATGCAAAACTGGCCGCCACTAGGGCCAGGGCTTTTTCGGTGGCAGCCCCTACCTGGTGGAATGAGCTCCCGGAGGAGATCCGGGCCCTGCGGTATCTTATGCAGTTCCACAGGGCCTGTAAGACAGAGCTCTTCCACCAGGCTTTTGAGTAGGGGCCTCCGCCCCCCACTATATCACCATCGTGGTGGGCTGGAAGAGGCCCTGAGCATAAACATCTGAACACTGAAGCCATAGACTGTCTACCAGGAACTCTCTTAGAATTGTTCCATCATCTTTGGTTTTTGGAGTCTTTGAAGATCACTGAGCACTTTATATGAATTAGGACTGGATTTTAAGTTGTATAGTATGTTTTTAAATTATAAGTATACTATGTTTTATTGTAGCAAGTTTATTTTGCCTTTGTAAGCCACCCTGAGCCCTACGGGGGAGGGCGGGGTATAAATTTGATAAATAAAAATAATAATAATAAATAAAACGGAACGGCAGAATGCTTAAACAGAACCATTCAAGAAATGGCGCCTTCTATGCTAGTGCATAGAGTCTTACTGGGCAGAAGCAGTCCACACTACCGTCTATTTGCATAACAGCGTTCCATCAAAAACTACCAATAAAAGTCCTTTTGAATCATGGCAAAAACAGAAAGCCTGGACTAAAACATATAAGAGCCTTTGGATCTAAAGCCTATGCGCAGATACCAAAGGAGAAAATAGGCAAGCTTGACCCCAGAGCAGAGAATGGTATCCTGGTGAGATATGCCTCTGGTGGAAAGGGATACAGAATCTTAAACCCTGAGACTTGCTCAGTTAAAGTACGCAATGTGGTACATGTAGATGAAAGCAATATTCTACTGACTTCTAACCTGGCTGAGTCCACAGTGCAACCTACTACACGGAATCCTACAGATGTCTCCTTCTTCGACGTGTTCGCTTGGCAGTCTGCGCAGACGACCTATGAACAGGCAGGTCCATCTCCACGAGAGAGTTCCAGCTCAGAAGGGGAACCAGGAGAAGCTATGCCAAGGGTAAGAGAGACAACCACTGTGAGACACTCAGCAAGGAGTAACAAGGGTGTACCACCACCGATGTTTGGAATTTGTGCAAGTGTACAACCAGTGAAGGAACCTAATAACTCAGAGACCTTTGAACCCGTTGTGAGCTATACATCCTTCAGGACACTCCTATGCATAGCAGCATCAAGGGGCATGCACGTTGAACATTTGGACATCAAGACAGCCTTCCTCAATGGAGCCCTGAATGAAGAAATCTACACGAAACAACCAGAGGGATTTTCAACAGAAGGACAAGAAGGCCTAGTGTGTAAACTGAACAAAATTATCTATGGACTAAAACAAGCAGCCAAAGCTTGGAACGAAAAGCTGACTAAACTGCTACAAAAACAGAGCTTTCCACAAGGAATAGCAGAACCTTGCTTGTTCTCAAGACTTAAAAATGGAAAGTATCAATACATACTCATTTATGTTGATTTATTTATTTATTTTTCGTACTTATACCCCGCCCTCCCCCGTGGGGGATGATTTGATTATTTCTTGTCAAAATCAAGGAGATGTACAAGAAATAGCGGATGAACTGAACAAAGAAGTTGAAGTGAAACAATTAGGAACTATAAAGTACTACCTTGGAATACAAATGGAAAGAACTGAGGATGGAAGTTTTCTTTTGAGCCAAAAGCAAAAGATCATGGACTTTATTGAATCTGTAGGAATGAACGAATCCAATCCAGTAAGCACTCCAATTGATAAGGACTATCCCAAACTTACTAATGGAAAACCACTTAAAGACAA
>NW_015167555.1:71749-85259 GCF_001447785.1 Gekko japonicus
TGACACTGTCTAACCATCTCATCCTTTGCCGTCCCCGTCTTCTTTGACCTTCAATCTTTCCCAGCATCAGGGTCTTCTCCAGTGAGTGCTCCCTTCTCATTTGGTGGCCAAAGTATTTGAGCTTCAGTTTCATTATCTGGCCTTCCAGGGAACAGTCAGGGTTGATTTCTTTGAGGATTGACTGATTTGTTCTTCTTGCAGTCCAAGGGACTCTCAAGAGTCTTCTCCAGCACCATAGTTCAAAAGAATCTATTCTTCGGCGCTCGGCCTTCCTTATAGTCCAGCTCTCGCAGCCATACATGACTACTGGGAATACCATTGCTTGGACCATGCGTATTTTTGTTGGCAGGGTGATGTCTCTACTTTTTATCATGCTGTTTAGGTTCGCCATCGCTTTCCTCCCAAGGAGCAGGCGTCTTTTAATTTCATGGCTGCAGTCACAGTCTGCGGTGATCTGGGATCCCAGGAACGTGAAGTCTGTCACTACTTCCACAGCTTCCCCTTCTATTTGCCAAGGAGTGATGGGGCCGGATGCCATGATCTTAGTTTTTTTGATGTTGAGCTTCAAGCCCACTTTTGCGCTCTCCTCTTTTACTCTGAGCAGGAGGCTCTTTAGGTCCTCTTCACTTTCTGCCATTAGAGTGGTATCGTCTGCATATCTGAGGTTGTTGATCTTTTCCCCAGCAATCTTAATTCCCGCTTGTGATTCATCCAGGCCAGCATTTCGCATGATGTACTCTGCATATATATTAAATAAGCAAGGTGACAATATACATCCTTGTTGTACTCCTTTTCCTATGCTGAACCAATCAGTTGTTCCGTATCCGGTTCTAACTGTCGCTTCTTGGCCCTTATACAGGTTTCTCAAGAGACATGTGAGGTGGTCTGGTACTCCCATCTCTTTAAGGACCTGCCATAGTTTGTTGTGATCCACACAGTCAAAGGCTTTAGCATAGTCAATGAAGCAGAAGTAGATGTTTTTCTGGTACTCTCTTGCTTTCTCCATAATCCAGCGAATGTTGGCAGTTTGATCTCTAGTCCCTCTACCTCTTCGAAATCCAGCTTGTACTTCTTGCAGTTCTCTATCCACGTACTGTTGAAGTCTAGCTTGTAGGATCTTGAGCATGACCTTGCTAGCATGTGATATGAGTGCAATTGTGCGATAGTTTGAACATTCCTTGGTATTGCCCTTCTTTGGGATTGTATTGTATACTGACCTTTCTCCAATCCTGTGGGCACTGTTGTGTTTTCCAAATTTGGTGACAGTGATCCATGAGGGGGTGTTGGGTATTACAAGCTGAAAACACTCAGTATATCTGGGGTTAACAGGAAGTCACATGTTTCTCATGTAACCAATGTTCTTAAGATGTAGGAAGCCCGGGGAATTTCCTCTCTCATCTAGGGATTTGATTGAAGAAGAAGAAGAAGAGATTGGATTTATACCCCACCCTTCACTACCCAAAGGTGTCTCACAGCGGCTTACAAACTCCTTTCCCTTCCCCTCCCCACAACAGACACCCTTTTTCAAGAACAGCTGTGCCAGAGTTATGGCTTGCCCAAGGTCATCCAGCCAGGTGCAAGTGGAGGAATGTGGAATCAAACCCGGTTCTCTCAGATTAGAGTCTGCGCACTTCACCACTGCACCAAACTCGCTCTAAAGTGTCAAGGTATATTACCATTTTATGGCTTCTCTTCCCGTCTTTGTTTTGGTGTTCTGAAGAAGAAGGAGAGCAGCCATAATCTTTCTCTTCTAGTTTTGTCTTTGTAGTGTAAGGATGTAGCCGACTATGCTCTGTTGTTATTTTCATCCCAGTTACCCTTCCCATGCTAGAATTTAGTAAAAACTTTATATTTTAATCACACATGGACTTTGAGTCTGAATTATTTTACTCTGGCTCTGCTGGACTATATTATCTCTGCTAAATACCATTTTTTCAATATCTCACTATCACCCAACACAGCTTCTGCGCAAGGGGGAGGCTACCGTAGTTAGTGAAGACATTTGTTTGGCTCTTTATCCGGTGCTTTTCTGCTCAAAGCGTCTTGCCCTCCTTCTGCTTGATCCTCTCAACAGGCTAGGTTGTGAGAGAGTGACGGACCCCAGGTTACCCAGCCAGATCCCATGGCAGACTGAGGATCCGGACCTGGATCTCCCAGATCCCAGGCCAACCACCACATCAGGCTGCCCCCCCCCTTCCGTAAAGTGCCCCGTTGCAGCGCTAGTTCGCTTAGTGGCTAAAAAGGCTGGCCGGAATAGACCAGTCCTCTTGTCCTTTGTACCAAGAACTCATCAAGAGGCTCCGGGGGGCAGTCGGCATTTTGACGGGGCGCCTCAGCTACCCACCCACGATAGGGGGACGAGGCTGGCAGCGGCGCGACGGGAGGATTCTAGCAGCATGGATGGGAGGCCCTGGCAGCCCCATTCCGGAAGGGCAGACGTTCTCCTGCCTGGGTCCCCTCGAGACTCGCTCCTCCGTCCAAGCCTCCCCCCCCCTCCAGAGTCAACCCCACTTTCTCTGGCGCCCTCTCTCCGATCGATTCTCTTCGGGCCAGGACCTCGTGCAGCGCCTAGCGCCGCTCTCTGCCAAGGAAACAGCGAAAGAGAGGCAAGGATGGGAGACGGGGTGGCAGCAGGAGCTTGTGCAGGCGGCCTTGCCTCTCGGAGGTTAGGAGCTGGCGGGGGCAGCGGGGAGTGTGCGTGCGTCTCGGGTAGGAAGAGTGTTTGTGTGTGACAAGGCCTCGCTGCACTCCCCTCCCCTCCCCTCCCCTCCCCCCTTTTGCTACTGTAATTATCTAGCTAAAATATTCTCCAGTGGCCAAAAGTTGCAAAATAAATCGACCTCTCCGAGCTGGTTCCAGAGGTCTGTAACCATCATCCTTTTTTCAATACATTTTAAACAAGAGGCTCTAGCGAGCGACTCCGATTCAATACACATAATCAGTTTGCAAGTCTTATTTCCATTTGAAAACAGGCCTATTTGCAATCATGAGAGCCGGACATGCTGAAAGATACAGAATACGCGTTCAAGGAGCGGGGAGGGGGGTCGGGGCAGGAGAAGAGGCAGACAAACACTCTATATTTTCTGCCCGTTTCTTAAGACTCCCCTCCCTTTAAAAAAAAAAAAACACGGTGCACCAATCGGGATGCATTATTTTTTGTTAAAATCTAATATTCCTTTGGCAAATATAACTTCATTGCTTTCTAAACCGCGCGCTGTGTGATCCACAGGCAGAACTCTTGAGGGGGGGAGGGGGGGAGGAATCCTGAAAGAATGGTGATTGGAAAAACATGTTGATTGTCCCGCTCGCCTCTTAGGGTTAACAGTCATTTAATCAAGAGTAAGTACATCACGGGTAAATGATTTTCTGCAAAATGCTAACTTGGTTTGCGGTTATTATTATTATCCCCCCCTCCCCAGTGTAGTTGCTGGAAGAACATTTGCAAGGGGCGAGCAAGGCTAGAGAGGGGTGGAGGAGACGGTGGTCTACATATGAATGGGGCCAATAAACAAGAAGGGCTGCGCCGTTTTCCAGCTGGACCGGATGTGCTTTTCTGAAGCCTCGGGACTCCGACGTTTCCTAAGGAAAGTGGTGCAAATCGCGCGAGAATTAATCCCAAAGAAATGTTTTTACGACCGGTCTGCCCAATAACACAAACCTCTACCATGGGGGCAAGTTAAGAAACGGGAGGGAGGGAGGGAGGGGCCTTTCCACAGGGCAACGCAGACCTCGGTGCAGCTTCCAGATGACGCCGTGTTCTTGGAATGGCTGGGAGACGTCTGCTGCCAAAGGGTCCTTTAGAAAGCCATTCATGATAGAAAGTGGACAGACGGACAGATGTTACTACTTAAAATACGAAGGATAATACTGTTACTACTAATAATGGCCGCCACTTCTACGAACATATGAATGAAGCTGCCCTTGAATTCGTCAGACCGTTGATCCACGTACACTGCAATCCTAAAAACCCTATTCCTGGGAGTGCGCCCCCTTTAATAGCCCTGAGTAGGCTTCCCAGAAGGCCTGTTTCCCTGTTTAAGATGGCTCTCCTTGCGGCCTATGCCAGCCCCGCTACCCGGAGAGAGAGCGTGCCAAAAGGCGAAGGGAAGAGGCTCAAAGCTGGCGCCTTCCCTCTGCGGAGCTCTGCCTCGTCCCAGGTTCCGTCTCCTGCACGGCGCACGCCCGAGGCCCGTCGACGGGAAAAGAGGAGAGCCGTCAAGCCGACGCCTCTTCCGCCTACTTTATGGCAGCTCACAACAGACCCCCCCTCGCCCTAACCTTTGGTTTGGGCCAATCAACCCAGCCTCCTCCTCGTCATCGCCCTCTCTTTCTCGTCTAGATCCTCCCCCAAGGTGGGTCGGTCCGTCCGTCCTTCCTTCCTTCCTTTTTTTGGAGCTGTTTTAACCATCCACTTTCCCCCTCTTTTTTTTTGCAACGTGTTGTCGAAAGAAGCCCTCCTCGCTAGTCAAGTGCCGGCGGCTAAGTGAAAGTTAAGAGGCCCACCGCTCCTTAATCATCATTATGATCGCTGCTGTTTATGACGAGCAGGTTGGCGGCAGCCGCGGAGGACGGGCTCCCGGAGAACCAATACGAAATTAGGGTGCGATCCTCCATCGCTGTTACAGTCCCCGGGAGACCTGCCGCCCGCTCCTCAACCTTTCACTCCTTGCAGAGCTGCGGCAGGCACGTGCGCCCGGCCCGCTCCCATCCGGCCTCGTCCCAGAGTCAGTCGGCGAAGGTCGCCTCCAGTCCTTCGGTCCTTTACGGAGCCTGTTTCGAAGATTGGTTTCGGCATGCCCTGTCTCGACAGAAAGGGGCCGTTTCCCCCTGGAGTTGTCCGGGTCTCCGGCCTCCAGGGTGCAGCGCAATCCTAGGCGAGCTTACTTGGAAGCAAAGTCTCCTTGCTTACAGTTCAGGGGAGACTGTAGGCAGAATTATAGCTCCAGACTATGGATTGGGGGAGGAAAATCGTTTTATGGACGTTTTCAGAAACAGAGAGGGGATTCCAAATGGGCAGCTGTGTTAGGGGGGGGGATTGTATCGGCTTCTTTATTTTGCTGGCCTCCTGCGCAAGCTCTCCAAGCTACGGAACGGGCAGTGAAATGCCTGTAAAATGCCGGGGAGTTGTGTCGCAGGAGAAGTTCCAGGGAGGTTTAGGGGCCGCCAGGGCAGAATCCAGGCGATTCACTCGACGTCCGCCCTTTCCTACGTCTCCAGCTTCCACTTGCAGAGCAAGAGGCAAAACTGTGGACTCATCTTACTCCCCAGATCTCTTTCTCCCGCCGCAGCCAAAATGAAATTAGGCTGCGCTGTCTGAAACCGAATCAGCTCATTAACGCGTTCAGACTAGGGCTCTCTCCTCCGACTGACCACAGCTCCTCTGGCTTCAGCACTTTCCCAGCCCTGCCTACCTGAGATCCATTTGAGCAGCAGAGGTCAGGGACTGAGCCGGGGGCGTTTGATTTGCATGGAAATGCATCCTTGATCTTAAGCACACAAAGCGAGGTCGCAGGAATGTCTCCTGATTCACCGCGATTCTTCCAGAGGGTTTTAATTAAATCTTCCCTTTATGATTACGACAGCCGAGTCGACCGAACGTTGGCGCATCTCCAAACCAGTGGTATAGTCAAGCCATTTCATGAACAAACAAAAGTTTGTCATTACTAGCACCGACAACAAAAATATGAAGGTCTTATTCTAGATATTATTCTTAATTTGAAGGGGGTTGTCTCTCAGAGTGGGAAAGTTAATTCAAAGAAAACAACACGCATTAAAGCAAAAGATCTCCTTTATGTGCCTAACAGGAAAAAAACCAAACTGGCATTGATCTCTAAATATGCTCCCGTTAGACTTTTGGGGGTGTTAGAATATATTCAAAGGTTTCCAACGCTTTTAGTCATAAACGAGTTAAATTGATGCTTGCATATAAACAGGATGTTGCCTAGCTTAGCTGTAACAAATTAGAAGTGTAGAAAGTTTGCTGGGGAAACTGTGGGTGTTGTTTAGTTTAATGAAGTGACCTGTAACCTCTGGGGCTCCATAAAGGCAGTGCAGTTTGGGGGGGGGGGGGACAAACAAACCAGCCCGCTAGGAGTAAAGACCACAGTAAAGACGCTTTACTCAGATTCTCTTTTAGAGGTGGTGTGTGAACAGGTTCACGAAGTCGGGTGTTGAGCCTTGCGACGATCCCGCAACTGCAGATCCGAATGACGTTAAGAACACAACTTCCCACCTCGCCTGTCTTTGCCGCTGGCGGGCAACCCGATCCAGTTAACTCGAAGCTGTGAGATTTAACAGGATTGAGCCCATTGAAAATTCAATAAAAGCTAAGTCTGCTTAACTCGAGCTACTTCGAATTAGGTTGTGATCGGATTTTTGGCTTTTGAAGCAAATGGGTAGGAATGTCTCTATAAGAGAGCACTTGGCGCCAACAGCTCCCTCACTGGAGGGCCTGGATGCTTCCCCGCCAGGAAATACTAGGCAGCTAGTTCCGAAACGTTTGCACACCACGGTACTCTGGTTGCAATCCGAACTGGGTTTAGGAGCTACTGAAATGTATGGGTCTCTTTCCCCAAGTAAAATTGTTTAAACGGTCAAAGAACACTTCTGAAAAAGAACAAGATTAAATTGAAATCAATGGGCTGTACTTCTGGCAATTCGTTCGTTGGAATTAGGGGCACGATCCAGGCAAAGTTGAGCTCTTGAAAGTGCCTTGGACTTCAAAGATTTTGCTCCCCCCCCCCCTGAAAGTTGAACATGCCGAAATTGGTGTGGCTCGTGTGGAGTTGAAAACCGTGGGATTGACTGCCAAGTCAACGTGCTCAAGGAGAGAGACCTTCTTGACGCTACGTGCCTACTTTACTACACCCAGAGAGTAAATCCCGATGAAGTCAATAAGAATTGCGTGGAATAAGCCCCAATGAATACAGCGTCTGCTGACTACGCTGGGACCTAACGGGCTTTGAATGCGGGGCTGCAGGATATGAAAAGGAGATTTCACAGTACCAAGGCTTGCACGTGTGTGCGCACGCGCTGGCTAACGTAAATGTCTCAAAGGAGTCCCGGGACAATTATGTGGAGGCTGAGAACCGCAGGCGCTCTTGGCAGATGCCGGAACACTCAGGGGATGCATCCGTGCCGAGATACGACTGCCAGCAGCATCCACTCCTCTGTGCGCACGTGTGTGGTCGCTTTGAAAAAGCGGGGACATCTCCCTTTCTCTCTGTGTATCTTTCTACATTTCGCACACAGATTTCCACTTCGGGGGCATAACTGCGTGGGCGTTTAAATAAGCACCGGCGCGCGCACGTACACCACAGCCCCCCACTTTTAAAACACCCGTGTGCCCCGCCAGTGCTCAGAGGTAGCCCTCACTGGGCCCCACGCGGGAGTATGTCAAAGACGCGGCGATGTTCTGCGCCCAGCCCCGAATGGCGTCCACCTGCAGGCGATCGGAAGCCCAGGGCCGTCGGGCCTCCTGACAAAAGTCCCATTCCGCGCAAAGGGGGTCTGGATTGCACCCCCATAGGGCTCGGCCTGCGGAAGAAGGGTTGCCATGAAGGGCCCTTGAACAATGACTTCTCCCTCCCTCCCGCTCTCGCCCTCCCGATCACTCAAAGGGACTTCAGCCGAGAGCTCCCTACCGCGAGGCAGGGAACCTGGGAAGGAACTTTGTCCGCCAGAAGCCTTTGAGGCTCCCGCGGCTGTCGGTCGGAGCTCCGATAAAAAAAAAGTGTGGGGGGGGGGGGAGAGAGACTGGGGAACTGGGGCGTGCCTTTGCCAGCCGAGGCCAGCCTGAAGCGCAGCCGCCGGTGAATGGCAGGTGTCATTCAATCTGCATCCCGAGCGGAAGAGGCAGCAATTAGATCCTTTCCAAATACACACACACCAGACAGGACGGTGGCACTTTCCTTTGGTATCTGTAAGGTCATCTCGAGGCGGTGTGTAGCTGATGTCAAACCCTTGGGAGAAAGATCTCCAGGGAGGGCGGGGGCAGGGAAAATACTACTCCCTCCAGTCACTCAAAATACCCCCCCCCCGGGGGTACCATTTGGGGGTTGGTTGACTAGGGGCGGATTTCTTCCTCTGCCCCTTTATCCCCCGCCCCAGTCTTTTTTACCCCGTTCTCAGCCAGGAGGGTCTCGAGGCGGCTTGTAGAAGACTTAAACGATGAAACCCACCAGTGTTAAAATGTCACCCACGGAAAGAAGGCCGGAGCACAAAGAGTTTTTGTGAATGACCCCCACCCCCTTGCCCGCAAACAGAATTTAAAGCCTGTGCTCGGATCCAGAGTAGATTCGATTTCGGTGGAGGTCTCCTTTGGCTCCGCACTCACAATACCGGCATCAACACCTGTCGTCCCCCCGCCCCACTTTGGAGTAAATCCCACTGAGCCGAACACCAAATTTGGCACACTTTTCTTCTTACCAAATTCCCATTTCTTCAACCCAGAATTGACCCTGAAAGTAGACAATTATGAGTTTGTGACGTTTGCCCACGAGGAAGTCGTGCAGCTGGGCCGAGCACAACCAGAAGGAGCTGCAGGATACCCTATTCGGACAAAGGTGATCTGGGAATCTGTGGAAGGCTTTGGTCACCAGTACATGGCAGACTGCGGTTCTGCCTTTCCTATCCGCCGCACCAGCCCCAGGAGAGAGGGTCAAAAATGTCGCCACTCCACATCGGTGAAAATCCTACTACTCAGTAGTAACCAGCGCTCGTTTCCTGAGGAACTGGGGGTAAAATTGCGACAGACTAAGGCGGATTTTCTGGGAAAAGATTGCATTCTTTCCAGAATCTTTGTATCTACTGATTTTATTTCAGCTCCCTGCAAGTGATGACGTTCACTGAAGACTAGGGCATTTAGTTTACACTGCAATCCTAAACAGGTTTAGGCAGCAGTGAAACCTACGTATCTGAGCAGGTCTTCTTCCGAAGTAAGCAGGTTTAACACCTACTGCTTTAATTTGTGTGCATATTACCTTGGCGGTAATACGGTAATACACTTTCCACAGCTCGGTGTAAATCCCTTTACCTTAAAATAACACCGAGTAAAATGAGAAGGCAGCCTTACAAGAGGAAAGCGTGTTGTGTGTGCGCATGTTGACAACTGTATGGCGATTCCCCCCCCCCAAATCTCCCTTTCGATTTTCACCCCAAAGCAAAATACTCTATCCCAAAATTACTTCCGAATAACTCAATATTTCTGAAGATTTCTAAATATTCGAGGGGGAGGGGAGAGGAGCAGGAACCATCAAGTCATTCCTGTCCAATATTGCGGGGTATTTCCAATAATAATAAAGAGTACACTGAATCGAATTTTACAATGTGCTCCAAAATACATTGTTTAGAAATGTCCCTCAGGCTCAGTAGAACTTCCAAGGACAGGAGAGAAGATCTGTTCAAGCATTGCACGCAGACATCAATTAGATCCCTTCATACACAGGTAAAAAATCGAAGATGATGCAAATTTGTCCCAGGAGGTGATCCTAAACACACTGAGCTGGAGCCGGAAATCAGCCTAACATCTCTCGTTAATGTTTGGGATCTGGATCGGACACTGTATTCTCCATATCTAAACTGAAAGGAAGACACGCTGAAACCGATAGAACTTGCTTATCAAGTGAAAATGGTTAGGATCGGAGACTATTTCCCTCTGCGCTTTTGTTTTTCAACCTATACGAAAGGATTATTCTTTTGTCCAATGAATACCAACTAAAATTATCCAAGAGGAATAAAACGAGAAGATTATCATTAGGATTTGTCTAATATTTCACACGGAAAAGTAAAACACACACACAACACAGAAACTCCCATCCTTCTGGCTACCTTTTTACACGTACTTGTCCTTAACCTTTAAAAGAAACGGCTGTAAATACAAGATCTGTACTTTCTCTAATAGATTTTCCTAGGAACTGGTGACAGAGAACTGATTTCTTTTCTATTAGGCTTTAGCACATCTTTGTTGAAGGCCCGCAGAATGACCAGGGATTAGAATTCGATTTGCATCTCTTAGGCTCCCTGTGTGGTCTTTGTAAGGAGCTTGTAACTGTTAAAATGACTTGTTAGGAAGCGTGTGGGCTCTCATCCCTCTACTTTTGACAGAATGATTGAGAAATTCAGTTCGCCCCTATAGGATTTAGCCTGCAGATTCCACCTGAACCTTAAGCAATTAGACCCTAATCTCAGTGCAATCATATTGGAGTTAGGATTTCTTGCACTTTGTTTACTCCAATTAAAAAAGGAGGGAGAAATAGACATTATATATATCTATTTGGTGTGTGTGTGTGTGTATATATATATATATATATATATATATATAGAGAGAGAGAGAGAGAGAGGGAGAGAGAGAGAGAGAGAGAGAGAGAGATGGAAAGAGAGAAGGAAAGAGATGGAAAGAAAGAGAGAGAGAGAGAGGTGGAAAGAAAGAACGATTTATTTTAAACAGTCTTTTTAATGCTGTTTCCCAAACCATGTAGAAATGTACCCAACTGGGAATGTCATAAAGATGTTCCCTTTCAGCTGTTTGTTCCTGTATCATTGTAGGAGTTACAAAGCTCTTTGGGCTAGAATTTTTGTTTGTTTGTTTGTTTTTAATACAATGTAAGCAGGCCTGCCCGGTGGGGCAGGGGAACCTCTGTGTGTCAGAGTTTGACCTGAAGGCTGCTATCCTAAACAATCTCCTCCAGAAAGACTTCTCCATAAGTCCAGAAAGACTTCTCCAGTCTTCTCCAGAAAGCCGTCTCCATAGTATCCATCATATCAATGTTGGGGTAAGTCCCATTGAACAGCAACAAGATAAACCACTGAGTGAACATACACGGGATTGCAAGAATCTCTAAAATAAGTGAAGTTTATCCTTAAGAGATCTGTGCTTACAATAATGATGCAAATCCCATTCTGGAACAGTGTGAATTCTCTGTACTTTGAAAAAGAATATTGTTAATATAAACCAAAGCAGTCTATTTGAAGGGTGGTGGTGGAATTCTGCCTTAGTGGAGAGAAAATAAACAGGGAAAATTTGCTTAAAGTTTGAGCCATGGCAGTGTGTGTGTGTAAGTAATCAATAAAGCAATTTCATTCCAGATGTGACAGGTGCCAATCTGCAAGGAGGACAGTCACGCTGTTAGAGGGATTAGCATCCATGGTGGTGGGGTGTTTGTGATGACCAGAATAGATACCTATGGGTCCTCATTAATGCAGGAAGCTTCACTGCCAGCAGTTGTGCAAACATCATAGGTCCTATTGGATGATGCCTGTGATACCATTATTAGTCACCAATAGATGCCCCCCTCTTATGTATGTGTAATATATATGAACACTTGCTCATTAAGCATTTAAATGCAGGAACATTCATAATTCACAACAGCAAAATGGAACCATGAAAACTGGTTTTTGATTTTTTTTAAGTAAAATGTCTGAATTCTAACCTGCCTTGGGAGCCAATCTGGCTGAAAAGCAGGATATTATATAAAAGAAAGAATGAATAATATAAAGTGAGGTTATCAAGTGGCAAAGTAATCCTTCTTAAATGCTTTACCATTTCAAGACATTACTTTTATACATTTTAAAAGCTCCTTTTCAGTAGCGCGCTTCAGCCAGACCTTAAATACGTTACTCCTTTGTTTCTAAAGTTCTTATCCTTCCAACAGTAAGGTTACCTTCCCCTCAGGTATGCACCAACTCATCGTATCTGGAACGAACATTATGTTATTGATTGCTTTTTCATTGGCTCCTGCAAGACTGTAAAAGTACAACCCAAATGTGACAGATATAATCTGAGGCAGTGCTCACAGACTGCTCACACATTAAGTTTGAAAGTAAAGGACATGAAGGGGATAAGGAGGAGAGGAGCAGATCAAAGGAAGGCTGTTACAGCCTGTTCCTCTCCATGCTTAAAAGGTAAAGGTAAAGGTTTCCCTTGCTTGAAAGCCAGGGGGTGGTGCTCATCTCCATTTCCAAGCTGAAGAGTCAGCACTGTCTGAAGATGTTTCCATGGTCATGTGGCTGGCATGACTAAATGCTGAGGTGCATGAATGCTGTTACCAGGGGTCATTTTGTAGAAAAAGAGGAGCAGGAGCTCATTTGCATAACATATTTGCATATGCCACACCCCTGACAAAGGGCAGGCATGGAAGCATGCCTGGATTCCCTGGCCAGTTAGGTAGGCCTGTTTAGAATGCCTTTCTCTCCCTTCCCCATCTCCCTTCCCCATCATGGCGTGCTGGCTGGACAAGGGGAGGGGAGAGCAGGGAGGCAGACACGCCTGGGCTTCCTGCCCGATGTTCTCCAGGTGCCCTGTGGGTGCAGGGCACCTAGAGAACATCGGGCAGGGAACCTAGGCATTTAAATCCCCCCCTTCCCCTGAGTCTGGGGAAGGGAAAGAAAGGCATTTAAATCCCCCCAGGCGGCGGGGGGGCCCTCTGTTGGGCTTCCCTGGGCAATCCACCTGTGCAGGCAGTCCAGGAATGGCGGGGGGGCCCCACCACGTGCTTCTTTCTGCTGGAGTGCCACTCCGCCGTACTCCACCAGGAAATGGCCCCTGGCTGTTACCTTCCCACCAAAGTGGTACCTATTTATCTACTTGCAATTTCTTGCTTTTGAACTACTAGGTTAGCAGGAGCTGAGGACAGAGATGGGAGCTCACTCCGTCACACGGCACTAGGGTCTCATACTGCCAAACTACAGACCTTCCGATCTGCAGCTCAATGCCTTAACCTTTGAGCCACCATGGGCCTTTAAGGTAAAGGTTTCCCTTGCTCGAAAGCTAGTCGAATCTGACTCTAGGGGGCAGTGCTCATCTCCGTTTCCAAGATGAAGAGCCAGTGCTGTCTGAAGCTGTCTTCATGGTTATGTGGCCGGCATGACTAAATGCCAAGGCACACAGAATGCTGTTACCTTCCTACCAAAGCGGTACCTATTTTTCTGCTTGCAATTTCTACTTTCGAACTGCTAGGTTGGCAGGAGCTGGAGCCAGAGACGGGAGCTCACTCCATCACACAGCACTTGGGTCTTGAACTGCCAAACTACAGACCTCTGAGTCACCGCAGCCCCCCATGCTTACTCAGAAGTAAGTCCCCTTGAGGTTAATAGAAATTATTATGTTAGGATTCAGCTCTAAGATAGATCAGAATCAGTGGACAGGTGGGACTTCTGGTCTATGGAACAGCGATGGCGGATGCTCTCCCCACAACGGGGAAGGGCGAATCGCACACCAGCGGCCTGAAGGGTTGCCACATCAAGTGACACCCCCGCGGAGCCTTTGTGATAGGCTCCAGGCCAGGGGGCTTTTTGGGGGTAGCCTCTTCGATGGCATAATGCCGGAGAAGTGAGGCTTCCCTCTGCCCCGACGGTCCAGTTGCTGAGTGGCCTTCAGGCACAAGCTGGACTGACCGGGACAAGCGCCGAAGATCAAGCGGAATGGCGTAAAACCGAGCATGGTCAGAGAAACCGACCGATAATGAATGTGAGTTCTGAATAAAACAGAGTAGTTTGAAAAGCGATTCCCCCC
>NW_015167555.1:85713-112875 GCF_001447785.1 Gekko japonicus
AGTAGGATTAACAGCGGATGAACTTGTAAATGAAATGGAGTCAGCCTATAGGGCATACTCCAATTACATTAAAAAAAATGGCCTACCTGGAGAAATAGTGGGCAGGTTTTCAAGAAGACAAACCAGAAATGCCATTTTAAAAGCAACATCAGCAACGCCACTGAAAATGGGAAATGTAACCATTAAAACCTTAAAGGACATTCCATTTGAAATTAGATAAAAGAGGAAAAATTATAAGGACTTAATTTCTTTTCTTCAAACTAATGGGATATCGTACAGATGGGCGGTTCCGGAGGGTGTCATCTTTAAGATCAACGATAGAAGAGAGAAGATAGACTCCATTTTTAAAGCTAAAGAATTTTTGAGATGTCAGCTGGGGACAGATGTAGAGTCCAAAGAGGAAGAAATGAAGTCTAGTGACTCTGCTACCTCTGGAACGGAAGAGGACTCTGAGGCAGAAAAGGGTGCAGGACCTGCCAGAGTGGTATACGATTTCAGAGACAGAAAGCCGAAGTAGAGGCAGAAGGACTTGGAAAATTGCCTTTTGAAGTGAAGAACAAGAAGATGACCAGAGATTTCTCTCATAACAACTAATAAAATAAGATACAAATAGGGAATTGTTATAAGCAAGAACTCTACAAGTATATTGTGATATTAACACTTATAGTACTAACATTTTTACTAACAGTGAAAAGATCTCCTCTTGGGGTTTTAGTTTAGTGTGGTTTGCTTTCCTTTATCCTTAGTTGTAGTCCCTTTCCTAATATTTCTTTGTAGCTTTTGTAGTATTTGCAAAATAAAAAATATCCCTCTGGGGATTAAAAAAAAAAGAATCAGTGGACAGATCTAGCAAGATTGGCATATCCTGCAGGTCAGGACATACCAATCTTGCTAGATCTTGGAAGCTAAGCAGGGTTGGTCTTGTTTAATATTTGAATGGGAAGGACATGGGAGACCAACAAGGAATACCAGGGTAACTACATAGAGACAGGCAATGACAAACCACCTTTGAATGTCTCTTGCCTTGAAAACCCTGCTGGATTGCCATAAGTCAGTTGAAACCTGACAGCAAAAAGAAAAAAAGGGGGGGGAGCTAATATATGGAGTACAAGTATGATATTTTCCTATCATGTATTTTAAATGCAGGAAAATAGAGACATAAACCCCTCCAGGGGAAAAGCCACTTTGGGCAACATCACAACAGTGGGTGGGGGAAAGGGCTGTGCCCCCACTTCTCCATTCTCAGTCACTCTAGTGGAACCATTTTTCACAGGGATACTTGCTAGTCATGAGCAGGGAACCAGTTTCTCAATGGACTGACTGCTTGTTCATCGACTTGTTCATGGATGTTTGATTGTTTAATCAGATTGCTTCCTAACAGTGCAATACAGTGCAATTGGCTTTTTGTGTTTCTGCATTCTCACACTGCCCAGTTGAATTCTAGACCCCCTCAGTCTTGCTGCACTGCTGCTCTGCTTGACAGGCAGTTGATTAAATAGGCAGTTAAATCTGTCATCATGGATCATATAAACCAGTCATAAATAAATTTATAAATAAAACTCTATTATTTGGTGTTCATCTAAGTGTCCCTCAACAGTGTTAATGTATGCTGATCTGTTTGGACTGGTGGTGGTTTCACACATGCCCAGTTTTAAAAAACCTGATGCAGATCTGTTCAGCAGTGTTCAAGTCATCTGGGCTCAAACCCAATAGATCAAGTGACTGGCTCATGTCTGGTTGTACCAGTGGAACCAAGAAAGTTCTGCTGCTGACCTTGTTCCATGCAAAATTCACAGCAGACCTAGTCTTTCACCATATACGTGAGCCATTAGGGTACCATTACATGCATTTGTGTGTACGATACAGACTGGGCTTTAAGATGAGAAACAGGGAGGGAATAAGAAAGAAAGCCAAGGCAAGACCAAGGGAGTGGCTAATGGGACTGGAGGTGGCCATCAGATGACCCAGTCCAAGCCAGAGGCAGAGAGCAGGACGATAACAAGTAAAATATATATGAATACTATAATGATGAACAGGATTTATGAACAAAGGAAGAATAGAAAATTGTCAGAGATTAAGTTAAAAGATTAAACTCTTTTGATGTACTTTGCATAATTTCTAGTGGAATCCACACTAGTTCTTAGAACCGGAAGAAGACATTAGATTGTTCCATTCTTGGATACTACATATAAATTGTACCAGGTGTCTTGTTTCTCCAGATAAACACAAAATAGGAAAGAAATTTTAGTCTCTTTTCCCTGGAAACAGTAAGAACTATCAACATGAAATACATATAGTCAACATGACAAATAAAAAATAAAAAAGAACACCAAGTAAAAACCCTTTAGACACTGGTACAGTTCGAGACAGGAGAGCAGGTCTTCCCAACTTGTGACCCACCTAGCTAAATGTTGCACACTAGACCTTTATAGCAGCCCTCAAGGGGCTTGATCAACTTCTCACTTTTGCTGTCTCTTTGGTGTTACAAAAGCAGGGTGAGTGTAAAAACAGGCCATAATAGATAGCTAGTGACTTAGCTGCATTTGACTTGGTGGACAATAAGCTGTTCAGTGCTGCAATAAAGAAAGGTGGGTGGGAACATAGGTTACCTACAGGCAGGTTTTTTTTTATAGTGCTGTGCTGCTGGTCAAATGATGACATCAGTGGACTTTATACCTGCAGGTTGTACTGTTTCAGCTTAATTTTATTACATATTAATTGTGAATGAGGAATGGGGAACTGGTCTATTGATTCAGAAATGACATATGTGCTTGTCTCATTGATAGATTTCAATTATTGTCGACATGTCTCCTGGGTAGCTTTGGCTCTGTGATAAAGCTACAGTTCTTTTTTAGATTTTAGTATGAGAGGAACATGCTCCACAGCAGAGGACAGTCTCTGCAGTGGACAATACATAGAGCAAGCAGAAAGAATTCAAACCTTAGTCTTCTATTTACATGATTTTTTTTTTGTACAAGACAGAACATGTAGGCTGGAGTCTATCACCTACAGTCACAAGTGATGCAGTTTATTTGGCTATGTTTCTCTAACTCATTACCATCGCATTCTCCTGAATGTGTGAACTGGGCATCAGTGCTAGCATTGATATTATTAGAAATGCATTGAAAGTATATTGGAACTGTGGATCTGAAAACTTGAGCCATGAAATGACAAAGGACTGAAAAATGACGTGTAAAGAAAGGGATGATGAGCACAGCATACAAAGGGGATTATAGTGAGAAAGCCAGTCCCTCAGATATGATGGTCCCAGACCATTTAGGGATGCTACACAAATATCCCTAAGGGACTGGCAGGAAATACAAACAGAAAGAAAGCTTGACAGCAAATTCTTTGGGACTTGATTCTCATATAAACCAAGAAATGAGAATACGAAACACTATCCTGTTACAATAAGCAGACTCAGAATCATGAGCTGGTATAATTTCCTTTTTTCATTTTTACCCAGAATAAGGACAGTGGTGGATATGACTGTAACACCCCTGATCAAGGCTTTCCCCTTTTTATTTTTATTTTAACCACCCTAAAACCACCCTCAGCCTGGAGGGTTGTGAACCCTCTCATCATCCATACCCTTCTTATCTACTACAGGTCCACCTCCAGCTTTAGGAGTATGAGGCCAAGTGGATTTTTTTTTCTTTACACAGGATCCCTTAATCCTTAAAACAGAGGGCACAGTATATCCCAATCAGGAGGACCCCTTTCCCCTGAATCCTGTAGAGTTTCCCTTGGGCTATATAGGTTGACTAGGAAAAAGGCCTGTTGTGGAAATAAATACAACGGCCTCTAGAAAGAGGCTCTGGGCCAGTGCCCTGGCCTTGGACACTCAGTGTCAATTTGCTGTGGCGACCTCAGCAGGGTATAATGACACTGAGTCCACCATTATCTCCAGAGGAACTGATCTCTGCTACCTAAAGAACAGTTGTAATTTTGAGTGATCTCCAGCCCTCACCTGGAGATTGGCAAAGATGGTTCCCCAGAAGGGAATAGTTGGTTTGGAGGTTGGAGTCTATCACTTTGTACCTGTCTGAGGTCCCACGCGTCCTGAAACCTCACCCTCTCTAGGCTCCATCCCTCACATCTCCAGGAATTTCCCACCTGGAGTTGGCAACCCTATCTTCTTCACAGCCAATCGTCAACCTACCTTTATTTCCTCCTCACTCTTCAGCTTTCCACCCCACACACACCTGCAGCTTCTCCCATGCTCTGAAGCCCTGACTGCTACGTCACATTGGCTGTCATGCGGGGGCCACCTCAGCAGCATATAAGGATACAGAGCCCACCATTTTCTCCAGGGGAACTGATCTCTGCCATCTGGAAAGCAGTTGTAATTCTGAGTGATCTCCAGCCCTCACCTGGAGATTGGACACATTTTACCTCAGAACAGCAAAACTGTTTAGAATGTTAGAGGCAAAAGCCAATCAAGTCGCATATGCAAATGACCTCTGAGTTCCAAGGCAGAGGCCAATAAGGCTGCATATGCAAATAACCTCTGTGTTCTGACTGGCTATGGGGGGGGGATTAGCAAAATGTTTAGAATGTTGGAGGCAGGACTCAGGCAAAGCAGCCAGTGGATGGGGAGACCCTCTGAATGACAGATCAGAGAGCGAACTGATTTTGGAGCGTGTGGAATGTTCTACAGAACTACCACCACCATTCGGCTTTTATTTATAAGGGAGATGAGCACACAGGAGTTAAGAGTGACAAACACAGTTATGTTTATTAAATTTGTAAGTATGAACTGTGTGAACAGGAAAAATCCAGTTGGAAAGTGCATTGAAAGTGGATTATTTAGTGTGTGTGACCACAGCCTTAAAGTCTTTCCACTCTAGTATGAGATATGACACAAGTGACCAGAGCTGGGAGGTGCTCTGTGCTTAGCAATGATAAAGTATGAACTCTTAAGCATCTCAAATGTGTAAACAGTAACCAGACTTCACTTTTCTTTTATAGGAACAGCACCCAAACCCTGCCTGCCTAAACAGTACTCTTAAAGTCCCTATTGGACTCCCTGCCTATCCCTTCTCTCTCCAGAACCCAACTCCCTTTTTTCAGTTGGTTGTTGGATATTAAACTGTCTCAGGTTTCCTCCCCTACTCCAACACTCCATTCAGTATTTCAGATCTGATTGGTCCAAGCTGAATGGGAGAAAAAGAGGGCAGAATCTTTTGTCCATCACAACGACCACTCTAGCTATCTAGCTTCACTTGGGTCACAAGGGGCAGCATCACAGATGAAAGTAGGGTTCAGATGATTCAGATGACAAATTTTTGATATGTGACAAAATTAAAACATTGTTAAGTTATGATTAAGGCAGGACAAACCAGGAATCCTTATGTTTGAACTAAAGTTTGAGTCAGTAGGAAAAGTTGCAGTAGGAAATGAGCAAAACCCAACATGAAGTAGATTGACTCAATAAAGGAAGCCACGACCCTCAGTTTGCAAGATCTGAGTAATGCTGTTAATGGTAGGACCTTTTGTAGATCTTTAATTAATAGGGTCTCCATAAGGTGGCAGTGACTTGATGGCACATAACACACACAAACTTTGAGGAAGCCAGCCGACCACAAACAAAGTGCTGGAAATGAAATGCGGGGCTATAAAATATCAGCCTCGAGGCAGCTCTTCGTGATTCGGCTTTATTAACCATAACAATCTACTCAATGCAATAAGTAGCTCAACATACAACAAGTGATTCGGCTTTATTAACCATAACAATCAACAACTACTCAATGCAATAAGTAGCTCAACATACTCTTTTGGTCGGGCAAACCACGCCCCCTAGGTTGTTAAACACCAATCATTACTTATAGATAACAACCAATAGCTGTTGCTCCCTCCAAAACCATCCCTAAGCTCTGATTGGCCCCCTGTGCAAAGCAGCCAATCAGCACGTGCATTTTGGGATACCAGGCCTCTATGGAGCTGTGGACTGAAGCTCAAGTCAACTCACTGTATGTATTAAGAAAATACATAACACCCCTCCCCCCTAAGACAGAGCAATACCCATTAACAGATAAAGTCTCTCAAGTAAGTGGGGCGATACTAATTTTGCTGGGAATACTGCAGTTCCCCGGCCGGAGGACCCAAATCTGTGGGGCACGTAGGAGGTTGACTTACGTTGCCATTCTGTTGGAAGCTCTCGGCCACTGCTGGACCATCCGCAGCCAGGTTAGCAGGACCAGTATCTGTGGCTGCCGGTGGCTGCATAGTCTCAGGCTCAGTGGTTGACATCGAGTCCGACAAGGGTTCAGTGTCGGAGGAAAACGGAGGCTCAAATTGCTCCGCAGTTGGAGCTGGACCCCTGGTTGACCCCGAGTAACCTATTGCCTCTTCTTGTTAAACTACAGTAATGTATCTTGTTTAGTGCAGAATCTATAATGTAATTATTTTGACTGTTTGGGGATTTCAACCTAGCTAAACCCCCACATTTCTCTCTCTTAAATAATAGAAATAGATGTACTACACAGACTATAATAAAGGTGCAACTGGAAGAGCTTTACTGTAAGGTTACTTACACTGGACCCTTGGAAACCCCCTTCTTGCCCCCCCCCCAGTGCTGTAAAGAAAAATGAGGTTTTTTTCTCCCTGGATACTATGAATGACCAAAATAGAATTCCTAGCCCATCAAACAAATTTTGATTGATGTCAAAGATAAATTACCAGTTATTGAGACTGAAATAATAAGGAACACTGGAACTCCAAGATATGTAATTTGACCTCAAAAAGCTGATCACCTATGTTCAATATCATGACTCCTGAAGATATTATACAATACCTGTTTCAAGGAATGAGCCAGCTGTAATTGTCTACATGGTTGAGTAATAAAGGTTTTGCCATTCAGCCTTTATTCAGAACCCTTTAATATGTGTGCATCAGCATGCTACTGTTTTCTCTTTATACATATGTAAGTGCTGTTAAGTTGCTGACTTAAGGCAACTCCAGCAAGGTGATCCATGTGATGGTCACCTCGAGATTAGACTACTGTAATGCTCTCTACATGGGGCTGCCCTTGTCCCAAATCCAGAAGCTACAGCTGGTGCAGAATGCTGCGGCCAGGCTTTTTTTGGGTCTCCCCATATGGGAGCACATCCAGCCTGCACTGAAAGCACTGCACTGGTTGCCTATAGCATACAAGACTCACTTCAAGGTGCTTGTTCTTACCTTTAAAGCCCTTTATGTTCAGGGGCCCAAGTACCTGAGGGACCGCCTTTCCCCATGCATTCCCCAGAGAGCACTGCGTTCAGGGTCTCAAAGTCATCTGGTCCTCTCTGGTCCCAAAAATGCCAGGCTGGCCATGACCAGGGCCAGGGCCTTCTCAGTGGCAGCTCCGCACTGGTGGAATGAGCTCCCAAAAAACATCAGGGCCCTATGGGACTTTCTACAGTTTCACAGGGCCTGTAAGACAGAGCTCTTCCACCAGGCTTTCAACCAAGGAGCCGCACCTAATAACTGAATATTGGCTAAGACCCTGTGCCCTGGAATCACCATCAGCAGCCTGTGCCCTGCCAGCATAAATGAAATGAACTGAGATAATAGTTTAACATCAATGCAGACTGTATTCCCAGTATGACTGATCTGCTACTATGTTCCTCCATCACTACGCAATTATTGACACTGTACTAGTACTGGTTTTACAAATGTTCTGCTTTATGTGTTTTAACTTTTTATGTATAGCTGATTAAAAATATTTTATTGAGGAATTATATATAGCTTTTAAAAATCAGTTTGCATACTCTTTCACTAACTGAAATTATTTCAGCCAAAGATGCAACATCTCTTATTTTGCATTTCATCTGTTGAAACAGCAAAATATTTATATCAGCCCCTGGATGAAATAATTAAGGAGGTCACCTGATTTCTTCAGTTGATCGATCTTCCACCTTCTGAGAGAGAAATCATGTCTACTTGGAAGCCAGTCCCATTTAATTTGTGGGGTTTACTCCCAGGAAATGTTCTTAGGATGACACGGTGAGCAACTTCTCCTATTACCATTGCCTCAACAGAAGAATCTTTTCAGAGATACTTAAAGAAGACTATGGATAGCTTAGACTGTAATCAATAAAAATGCCCACATTATCAGAAGGATATTCTAACTTTAACAATTTCCTTTTAATCCACCACTGCACAAATTCATAAAGCCCCAAAGTGCTTCCACAAATAACCATACATCCTTATCTCTCAACTTCACTGATGTAGTGGTTAAAGTGTTAGACAAGAATCTGGGAAATCCAGGTTCGAAACCCCACTTGTGCTGCGGAAGCTTGCTGGTTGACCTTGGGCCAGTCACACACTCTCAGCCAGTGTTCCCTCTAAGCTGAGTTAGTGTGAGCCAGCTCACAGATTTTTAGCCTCCGGCTCACACATTTTTGTCTTAGCTCAAGAAGGAGGGCTCTGGAGCAAACTAATTAATACAGTAGCCAAATCGCTTGCTCACAACTTTAATACCAGTAGCTCACAGAGTAGAATTTTTGCTCACAAGACTCCACAGCTTAGAGGGAACATTGCTCTCAGCCTAACCTACCTCACAGGGCTGTTGTGAGGTTAAAACAGAGGAGAGGAGAATGATATAAGCTGCTTTGAGTTGCCATTGAGGTGAAAGGCAAGATATAAAAAAACTAAATAAAAATAAATAAATTGGCATCTACCAATTAATCAACTAGTGTTGACATGCACACTTACTTGGGAGTAATCCCCAGTTGGATTTACTTCTGAGTAAGCATGCACTGAACTGGGTTGCATAGATTGCTCCATCAATTAATTAAACCCATGAATATATCTACATAACACTGAACCACATAATGTAGAAACAAAGTCTGTTACATTCAACAGGACTGCTTCATTCGATCACACTGATTTAGGGAATTGTTCGTATAAATGGTTAGGTGAATGCTGCTTTGCTCACAGCTACATATTTATTTATATATTTAAAAGTTTCTACCTCACCTTTCTCCCAACAAAATGGTAATATGGCAGTAATAATAATGACTATAAAACAAACCATTACACATCACTATAAGTACAGCCAACCAGCAGTAACATAATTTCCTTATCAGTTTCTTTCCCAACAATCTCAACAGCAGTCTCAGCAGGCAGTACTTTGAAAGACAATAGGCTTGCATGAACATGCCAAAAAAATCAATGCCATTCCTAAAAAGATCTAGCCCAAATGGAAGAGGAACACACAACTCTGCAGTAGTACACTATAAGTGATATTGACCACAGGAGCACGATTCACACATGGAATAATAGAGGGGGATAAATAGGAAATTTCATAGGTTGAGAATAGGGCTACACATGTACACTGACCTGTTGCCTTCAGCCCATTGAATCCTGCCACAAGTGATCCAAGTCTGGAAGCTTATTTCTTTATGATGATAGCTACTATTGCAGTGAGGCAAATATGTTTATATTTGGCATCTGAGACACTGAAAAGCACTAATATCCTTTGCAAATATACCCAGAAGTTTTCAGGAGCAGAGCATCCCAAAGTACTGGTATATAGGTTTAGCTTTCACTTTGTCTCATTCTGGGGACATAACTTAACACCTTCAGTGCAAAACTGATACAGAAATTCCCCAAAGATCGTGGTATTGTTTTTGCATACTGAGTCATAGACATAGTATGAGAGAAAGCAAAAACTGGAAGCATACACAAGTGTCTTAGGGTGCTGGGTCCCCTACAATGTCTAGGCATATCTGTAGGAAACTATAAATCCCTAAAGTTTCCATAAAGCTTCTTGGATGTCTTGGTTTGGGAGGGAAATTCTTTGTTCTAACTCGGGCTCTAAAATGTTTGCTTTTAATTTTCAGCTAGAAATTGGATGATTAAGCAAGAGGCAAGTTCAATAAACTGTGGTATCAAGCCTTCAAAAAGAAAAGAAAAAAATGAAAATCAATTCTTCTATTGGCCATATTCTGAAGGAAGAGACATTTAGATTTGGAAAACCAGTAGCTAGTTTTTTTGTCTATGTGTGATTTTCTGTCTATGTGTGAGATTTTCCAAAGTCTAAATAATGACTCTGTAACTTCAAATAAACACTGAGATGAATTATTAACATTGCCAGGAGAAAATGGCTTGAAATTTTGGGAACCCAAAAAGTGTTCATCTGTTTTTAAAAAGAAACTCTCAATTGAAAGCTAGATAAAAGGTATTGTGCAGTATGTCCCTGCTTAAAATGAGAACAAGAATTGGAGCATTGCAGTTAATTAGCTCTACTCAGCCCCGGCCGCTCTGCAACATTTCTTACGGCTGTGTTCTAACTGAGCCTTAGAGTAAACATTTCCCACATGCTTAGCTTGATGCAGAAACCAGCCAGAAGATAAACATTTTAGTCATTCAAAATCTAGAGGCATCACAATGAATCTTTCCAATATCAAATGAAAGGAGGCTTGAAGCTCTTTTGCCAAAGAACAGAATAAGCCATTGACCATTCCTGATTGTGGTCTTATTTGCTTGGCATCTTATTTTTATTCTTCTAGGGCAAGCCACACACACCCGAGTTATGCCAAAAGCGGTTGGATTTACTTGTGTTGATTTAGTCCCAGTGAAACAAATGGGACAAAATTGGCCAAAATCCAAGTACTTCAGGATTAACTGGGCTGTGGATCAGGCTGCACATTATCTAGCTGTATTTACTGTTTGAAAGTGGATCTTCAGTGTGCATTTTATTGTAATTTCATGTGCTTTTTATTTACAAGATAACTGTTTTTTCCCCCTTTCCTGTCAACCCTTCATGTTAAAGCAGTTGAGTTAATGCATTACAAATAATGAAGTGCTATATTGAATCAATTATGTCTATATTAAACATATCCTGAACAAAAGTTAGATATAGGAATATTGGCACTTGCTTAATATCCTCAAATAGCATCAGATTTAACTCCTTGTTTTATCCTCTGGAGCCCAGATTTTGGTAGTAGATGGGAAAAATGCACTCACCTTTTACTTCTTCTCTGAGAATATTTGTGCTTCACATGTGATCCATCACATAAAAATAGCGTATTCTAATAATCTCTAGCCTGTAAATAATTTGGCTCCAGCAGGTATGCATTATTCATTGTTTATATAAGACTTTAAAGTGACTATGATCTGGTGTTTTCCCCTCAAACTGAATACAAATCAATAAAACATAATTGGTTCCAAAATGGTTTAAGTTCTGGTTAAAATCAGTTTTGCAACATATATTGCCAGTTTAATACCGTCATTTTTCCCTAAAAAGAATAAAACTTTTTTTAAAAAAAGTTCTCACAGTTGTAGAAAGTTGTAGAAATCTAAAGTTGTAGAAATCTAATTTTGCATTTGTAAATATTAAGAACACAGTCCTGTTTCAGCTCTTTTGTTCTTTAAAAATTGTTCTTTTAAAAAAGATGTCAAAAATGATTCAGCATGAGAAAAAGTTTCATATTAAAATTATATCCTTATTATTTATTATTGCTCAGAAAATAGGTAATAGTAAGAAATGTCTATCTTTCTATCATAAATGTACGTAGTCACTCTGGACAGAGCCACCTTTATGGGAAAAAAGTGAATGGCATTTTGGAATGGGATTAATTAGGCGGAGGGAGTATAAGGACTTTGGCTTTCAGAGAGAAAGTACTTCGCATCATGAATCTGCTTGTTATTTGAAGGGGGTGGGGAGACCTCTAAAAATCAAATCCCAAATAAGTTTTGGTTGGTTTTAGATAAATATCTACAGCATAGAAACATTTTTGCTGTGATTCATTTCCATACTCCACTGGAGAAAAACAATTTTAGACTCATCAACTGATTTTCAAACTAGAAGCTGGTTAATGTGAAAACAAGGCAAAAATTTAGTTAATTTGTTTATAATGAAACAAAAACTTTTAAATAGGAAAATCTTTTATGCGTTATGCAAATATTACATTCAGTTGTTTAGATTTTCACTGAAACTGTACAAATGATATCACAATAAATCTATCCATCTATCTTTCATGTAGACATAGAAACACACATTTGTGATATCTGTTTTAAGGAACAAAAGTTTAGTGCTTTAACATTACACTTAAGTATTAATATGCTCATAAAACATACCTTTAAAGGCATTTTTACAAAAGAGAACACTAGACTAATAGAAAAACAGCATTTTAGGTCCTTGGGCAAATTCACCGTTACTGTCTAGAAAGAAAGGTTGTTCCATTAGCTAGTATCATGTCTAAAGAAATAGCTTGAATAAAGGAGACGTTTGCTTTATGATAGATTTTATATGCTTAATCCAAATTTACATATTTATATAGGTTGGGGGAAAACTGAATATGTGTTAGTTTCTGTATACATTTATCTTTGGATTGTATTGAATTCTCAGATACCAAATGTAATTTTGATCTTTCTGCACTCACATAAGCGTATGAAATCTTAACCTGGTTCTGTGGGATCTTAAGTGTTCTTTATCTATATAAACTTGTTCAAACAAGCACCTGTGAGATCATTCTCAGTGGTGCAAGATGTGAACGGACATTCTGACATGAATAATTTTCGTAACACAAACAAATTAAGATTGTCATCACATCAAAGAAAGAAGTCCTGGTTGCTGAATCCTATGAGTTTTGATCAGTTGATCAGATAGATTAGCATGCATCTGCAAATGTGTAAAACAACAGTTCTAGTGGAAGAGGCTCTATTTGTTTTTAGAACTGGATCAGATTTATTTGTCCTGACCACAGGTCACAATAATTTAGTTACACATACTTAAATCATGAAATCAAGAATCATAGAAACAACTTACTAATTATAGTGCTGCCTAAGAACGTGCTCTGTTTAAATATGTGTAGAGATGTTTTGTTCCCTTAGTTTGGCCATTAAGGGTTTCTTGGAAACTTGTAGAACACCACTTGGCTTTACAGAATAGTCTCAGTGGCTGATGTCTTACAGATCCTTAAGCCTGGGAGTGACTTCTGTATAATACCAAGTGATAGTATGCAAACCATTAATGTTCTCTGATGGCATAATTTAAGTTATTGTTTTCATTGCTTGCTTGCATGCAACTATTTCAAATGAAGACAGAAGTAGGCCTGGAAAAAAGCTGAGAGCAGCACTAATTTTATCTTATTTAGTCTAAACAACCATGGAAAGGATAAATAATTTGGTTCAGCGAACAGTTAGAATTGTTTTAAGAGCATGAAAATGATATTCAGTGTGCTGATATGTTGCAGTACTAATTCACACATGCTAATCCACTGATTTTTTAATTGATCCGTGATGTATCTGGCTCAGTGCTCCAACTAAGCTGTGGAGTCTTGTGAGCAAAAATTCTATTTGTGAGCTACTAGCATTAAAGTTGTGAGTGAGTGATTTGACTACTGCATAAATTAGTTTGCTCTGGAGCCATCTTTCTTGAGCTAAGACAAAAATGCATGAGCCGGAACCTAAAAAACTGTGAGTTAGCTCATACTAACTCAGCTTAGAGGGAACACTGGTCTGGCTATAGTAGTTTTTATTAGCTAAATATGGAGAGTGTTTGATTTCTTCATACATGCTTTTTAAGTAGCCAGCTACAGCTCTCTTTGCAACTCTGCTTATCTGGGAAGATAGATCCAGGTGAGTACTGGGTAGCCATGTTTGTCTGAAGCAATAGAATAATGTTTGAGTCCAGTGGCAGTTTTAAGACCAGCAAAGTTTAATTCTGGAGATAAGCTTTTGTTTGCATGCACACTTCTTCAGATATCTTCAGACATGTTAAGAAGTGTGCATGCACACAAAAACGTATACCCAGAATTAAACTTTGCTGGTATTAAAACTGCCACTGGACTCAAACTTTGTTCTATCTGGGAAGGTAACCTTTTTGTGTGTTGGTACAGAATCAAATGACTACAGAGGACTGAGGTACAGATTCTGACTACAGAGGATTGAGGGAGGGGAGATAGCCAAAACTGTGGTGAAAAAAGAGGGAACCATCTACCTACCTACCTACCTACCTGTCTGTCTGTCTGTCTAGCGTTATTATTCTATTATATGCATATCTTCTCCCAATTTCTTTTCAGGGACTCTACCCACCCCCAAAGAAAAAACATGGATGGGATGAGTTTTAAATCATGAAACTTGTATTAGAAAGCTAGATTTCTATGGCATTCTGAAAAACAACAGTACCAATAAAAACAATGCATGCATGTACATTTAACATAGGAAATCTGCATATGACAAAAGAGTGTGAGTGTTCTGGAAAGTGTGAGTGTTCCAAAAATCATTCTGTCAGCTGCTGTGGCCGGTGCATATTTCTTACAAAGAGCTTCTTTTGCTTCTCCCTCACAGTGCCAAACATTACGTACAGTTTTTATCTGGGAAACACGTCCAGTTTTCATCTGGGAAACATGTTGTTATGCATTCCTGTTCAAGTAGTTGACCAATCAAAATAAACTTTAAAAACTCTCAGTGCAAGTGATATTCAAAGACTATTTAACAAAGGGGAAATGTTCTCCATTTACACAAAGTAATTCTTTATTGTATGGAAAATCAGTCTGAAGATGTTACTTCAACTGAGAATGCTTCTAGATCACTTTCATATCCCTTTCACAAGCCACCATTCCAACTACTTTTTAAAAAGTCTATATTTTTATTCACTTTTCTGTACATGTATACACAAAATGACTGAAATAATAAAAATAATAAGAATACAATGAAACACAATTTTCAAAACAATACATAATGTTCGGAAGGATGGAATGAAGGAAGGAAGGAAGGAAGGAAGGAAGGAAGGAAGGAAGGAAGGAAGGCTATTCTAAATTATAACTCAATGTTCAAAAGACTCTTTGAATAAGAATCGGAGGGGGGGGGGATCTTGGGAAGGGAGTCCTGGCAGATTTCTCTGGGGAGTGGAGTAGATGGAGGCAATCCCTCAGAAAAGGCACCTAGTACATCTCACCTCAGGACACAAAGGGAGATTGAGCAAAGCCTTATCTATAGAATGTAAAGAATGTAGAGGAACATACAGGAGAACATGTTTCCTGAGGTAGGCAATTAAAAGTGAGCATTTTATGATGTGCAATTAATGAATCCACACATTCATTCATTGAATGATCTGATAACTATTTTCAGTCCTTTTGTCTACGTCTGGCCTGTCGATACATCTCCACACACAATCCCTGCTATCATTCTTTCTCTGACTAACTTCAGATGAATCAGTTTGATATAAAAATAAACAGCACATCGGCCTTATTGTGTTATAGGTATTATTTACTGATATCAAATGTCACAAGGATTAATTCAAACAAATTAGAGTTAATAGAGATTATTAAAATTTTCAAAGGGTAAGTGAAATCTCTTTCAATTATGGCAATGTATTTCCCCCCTCTTCCTTGTACATTACATTTAATTAAACAGAACCAATGTATGCAACTCTAGCAGCAAACCAGAAAAGGAAGTAGGAAAATACAAAAGGCAGAGTTGCAAGAAAATGTATTTTACCGCTAATGGTTTGCAGGAAGACATTAAAGCACAAAAGGGAGCCCTGTATAGTTGGAGGCAAAAAGGGGGGCAAGACAGAATAGCAATAGAACAGCGGAAGTTTGAAGGATAGGAATGAAAAATCACTCTCCAAGGCTCTGGTACTTTAATATACCAGAAACCTTTTATTAAATGAGCTACATTTGATTGTGAATAGAAACATTTGTACCAATGCTTCCATTAAATGACTTGGAATATTTAAATGAATCAGAATGATGTTGCATACATTTAGAGAAGCATCAGGGCTGTTGGCATGATGCACAATCTGACAAACTTCCAGCCACATAAATGATGTGAACGCTTCAGCTTCAGGCACTGTAACTATATCTCAGATCTATAGTTCCAGCAGTTCTCCTTCAACCAAAAATTTTCTGGACGTCTGATCAAGCACTGAAAATAGAATAGTCATTGTGATTCTTGAGAGAAAGAAGGTTAAACAAAGAATATTCTTTCCTTTTGAGTAAGAAAAATCTCTTTCATCCATATCCTTGTTTACAAATGCCAAGATCTCAACAAATGCAGTTTCAAAAGCATTAAATTGCCTTGCAGCTTTGCTTGAAGTTGTGAAGCATCATCAAACCAAAGAATTTTTTTTAAAAAAATAAAATAAATATAATAGGTACTCTCTATTTAGTACTGCTGCCCAGTCTCAATTCTACCCTGCTGTTGATGCTGGGGGGAGATTTCCACCCCAGTTGCACTTGTTTTTGGTATAAGGCATAGAGAAATGTCTCTAAAATTTTGTCCTTCATCACCTGTCCATTGTTGCCTGTCCATTAGTAAACAAAGCCTCAAAAATATAGCTACTTACAGTTTTCTTTTTGTAAACGGAAAAGGGATCTGGGATTCCAAATAACCCCAGAAGTCTGATTGTGACTTTTGGGGTGCTTTCCCCCTTATCGATGTAACGTACTGGGGTACATAAATACCCCATGAGGTTTTTCTTAAACAGGAAACACTGATACAGGGAACATTGTAAGTGTTCTGGAGAGATATAGCCCTTCCTGACAACCTGATGACCTTTTCTGATAACCTGGAAAACATTTATCTCATCCCAGAGAGACAGATTTTTGGAGTACAAAAATACCCCAGATGCAAACAAAATTAAAAATTATTAACTGGATACACTTTTCCTTTAAAAGTTATGAGAGTCTGTTAGTTTTCTAATATCTTTGGTCCAAAACACAGCTTTTGTTGCTTTAAATTGAAAATAGCTTTAAATTGAAAATAGCTTTATAACTGGTATGAGTTTTTTGATATACAAAAGGGAGAGGAGATTCTACTTAAAAGAAACATTCTGCCTCATGTGAAAGTATGCTTTCAGGTGTGAAATGTACTGGGTTCAGACCTGCAGAGTGATTAGCACATGTTTATTAAGTGGTTTCAGCTCACAAACTAAGACAAACTTGCAGGGCCAGAGCCCTGCTTATATTCATGAAACACATCACACCCAACATGCACTCCACATCCCACGATAGCCTATTTACAGAGTATTGTTTGCCAATTGGCTACTACTAGGATCTGGATCTATCTATTGGTTCATTCTAGGATTGAAACCTTCTATTGTGATGCGCTCCAAGCTACGCTATTCTGCATGTTCACTAGCGAGCCCTTTCGCAGGTATGGTTCCATCACGATACATAATACCCCTCCCCCCAAGGTTCAGACACTCTCAGCAGATGAAGCCCTTTAAATAAGCGGGGTGGTGCTGCTTGCGGTTTGAGCGGCATGGCTCTGCTGGCGGGGTCGAGGGTCCTGGGGCCATGTCAGTGATCAGACAGGCCGAGGAACTGTGGACCGGAGGTGGTGTTGGCACAGGGTTGGGGTCCTCGGGAATGGCTGGCTCTGGTGTTCCACCGGCTGTCTCTGATGGCTGTTCCCTGGTGGCCGGCTGTTCACTTACAGTTGGTGAGTTGTCCTCGGGTTCCTGTGTTCCGAGGCTTGGCAGGTCATCTTTGCTGTCCTCTGGCTGCGATGTGGGTGACCTGGTTTAAGCAAGGAGGCGGCGGCTGCGGAGCTGGTCGATGTGCCGATGGAGCAGCTGGCCTTCTTCTGTGGCAACTTCATAAGAGAGGGGCCTGGTTACCCTGAAGACCTTTGCTGGGACCCATGCAGGGCCCCTGGAGAAGTTCTTTGCGTAAACTGGGTTGCCCGGGAAGCATCCACGGGGAGCTGCTTGGGTTTCTGGGGCCAAACTGTGCTCTGGAGCCTGGTCAGGCTGTAGACAGTCAAGGTGAGTTCTGAGACACCTGCCCATGAGCAGTTGCATGGGGCTGCGGCCAGTGGTGGTGTTCGGGGTTACCCACTGCCCGAAGAGGAAGGTCGCCAGTCAGTGGTCCCAGTACCCAAGGGGTTACCCACTGCCCAAAGAGGAAGGCCGCCAGTCAGTGGTCCCAGTACCCATGGACAATCTGGCAGAGGGATTCCTTTGTCATTCTCACCATTCACTCGGCCTGGCCATTGGTTGCCGGGTAGAAGGGAGTGGAGTGACGTCTGTTCCCTCGGGAGCAGCAGGCACGTGTTATGTGACCAACCTTGCCGCAGGTCCGGCAGGTCATGTCACGGAACTGGCAGGAGTGTCATTCGTGGTCCTTGCCACAACTGGCACAACGTGCTTGAGTGGAATTGTTGTGCAGGGCACACTCTGGTGGTGACAGAAGGCCACGAGTCACGTTGAGCAGGGCGACGGACCTGGTGTACTTCATCCTCGTCTGAGACATCAAAGACCAGGGAGGCTAAGGCCTGATGTATGGCATGGGCACGGCAGTCACGTTGAGATTTTTTGAAAGCTGTGGCCTCTTGCATCGCTTTGTCTAGAGTCAGCTCCACGTGGCCAATGAGCTTATGGCGGAGCTTCTGTTCCCTGACGCCCATGACAAATTGGTTAAGGAGGGTGTCTCCTAGGTCAGGGAATCCACAGTGGATGGCCAGCCTGTGGACTTTGGCCATGAAGTCGGTGGCCACTTCATCGGACTTCTGCTGGTATGCAAAGAAGTCCATGCACCTCACCGTCTTGGTCGGTTGATGGGTGAAATGGTTGGTGAGTGCCTTGACCAACTCATCATAGGTGGCCTCATCCAAGGTCTTGGGCATGATGAGGCTCTGGACGTTTGTGGAAGTTACGGAGGTTCATGCCAGTTTGTGAGTGAAACCTTTCCAGACAGTCTACGCCTAATCAAAATGTTTACAAAACTTCAAAGCAAAAACTTGGAGGGCATGTAGAGGAGCATCTGCAGGAGGTCCCCTGTGATGTTGATGTGGCTAGCTTGCACAGGATCCATTCTATACACTCCTGAACAGTGTTCCCTCTAAGCTGAGTTAGTGTGAGCTAGCTCACGGTTTTTTAGCCTCCAGCTCACACATTTTTGTTTTAGCTCAGGAAGGATAGCTCCAGAGCAAGCTAATTTATATAGTAGCCAAATTGCTTGCTCACAACTTTAATGCCAGTAGCTCACAAAGTAAAAATTTTGCTCACAAGACTCCACAACTTAGAGGGAGTATTGCTCCTGAACTTTGGTCATTTTGACAGGCACAGGTTCAGGAGGTTCAGGAGTGCATAGAAGGATCCAGTGGAAGCTGGAGACACCAAACTCACAGTAAACCTCCCCTGGATGCTCCTCTACATGCCTCCCACCCCCCAAGTCCAGTGTCTCTAGCTTGCACAGGATCTGTTCTACACACTCCTGAATCTCCTGAACCTGCACCTGTCAAAATGACTCCCTGTCAGCTGTCATTTTAACAGGCACAGAAAGGGTAGCAGAAAGCAGGCCTCATGAACCAATAAGAACCAGTTTGGTTTGTGAACCACCTTCCCGGGTTGTATTGGTTTTAAGTTCGGTTCATGGTTTCATTTGTGGTTTGGACACAAACCATGAACTGAAATGAACCAAAAAAAATGTGATTTGTACTCATCCCTAGAAACAACAGGTGGGAATTTCCCCAAAAGTCACTTTCCTGGGGCACCTTCTTGGGGACCTTCTAAATCCAATCTTCACCAAATGTGGAGGGCAGGTAGAGGAGAGTCAGCCAGAGATCCCCTGTGAGTTTGGTATCTCTGCCATGCTGGGGGGGGGGGCTGTTCTACCACCTCACAAACTTCACAAACCAGTTAAGCAGCTAAAAATTCCTGACAATCCGTGGTTTACAAATGGGGTATTTCACAAACCACGAACTGAACCACCTTTTCTCAGTTCGTGCCTATCCCTAATGCTAAAGACTTTGTTATAAATATGTACTCAGTCCTGTGTGCTTTGCCAAGGCATTGTGGAAGGTTTGTGTTTTTAGTAATCATGTGGGAACAAAGCTGTGGAAAGGGAGGGACCAGGGGCACAAGATTCCAGGAGGGAGGGCAAGTAACTACAGACACCCAGAGGACCACTGATGGAGGATAGTTGTAGCATGGTTGTTTTAGTCAAACACGATGTATATTCTCTTCTGACTATGAGGGGGGCCCAAATGTTAAGCTGAATGCAGAACAATTCCTTGTCTGGGGCCTTTGGTGGCTTTCTGCAGCCCTGTGTGAGAAGGGCAAATCACACATACCCTTCCCACCAAATTATCTCCCTTTTATGCAGTGCAAATCAGGTGGGCTTGATCTCTTTCTTAATACATACAATCCTTAGCCATGTGTGATTCTCATAGAGCAGAAGCTCCACATGGCTCCTAGTTAGGGTTGCCAGATCTGGATTTTGAAAGTCCTAGAGATTTGGGGGGTGGAGCCTGGGGAGGATAAGGTTTGGGGAGGGGAGGGGCCTCAGTGGGGTATAATGCCATAGTGTCTATCTTCCAAAGCAGCCATTTTCTCCAGAGGAATTGATTTCTTTTACCTGGAGACCAGTTGTAATCCTTCAGATCTCCAGCTGCCCCCTGGAGACAGACAACTCTACTCCTAGTAGACGTGAAGGAGGACTGAATGGTTACAACCAAAGATGAAAGATTCAAGGCACTGGGCAGGATGAATCATGTGGCCATTTAATTCTGGTTTAAAATTATAGCTTGCCTTTGCAATAAGGTGATTTCCATTCATTATGCAGGGTGAGAAATGGCACATCTTTAATAATATTCTTGAAAAGCACTTGGAGTTATTTTTTTTAATCACTTACCTTTGCCATATATATATGAGAAACCTTTTGGATGTACACACACTCTTTAGCAATTGTGGGCACAATCTGGGAATTTCTCTCTATACAGCTTCCATTCATTTCAAGCAGGCCTGTGAAGGAAATGTTGTGGGTGGATTGTGTGTTGTGTTTTAGAAGTTTTACTATTAACTCTATATTTGATTTTATCTGATTATGACATAAATGCAGGCACATTAAGTGGGCTGATGTCAGCAATCAGGACTGCTTGTTACACAACATCAATAACAGGGACTCAGGTGTGAAACAACTGTAATTATAGGTATTTAGCCCAAATGTACGTCAGTTGTAACTGATTAGCTGTGTGAGTCTTTATAGTTAATTGAAATACTTTATCAATGAATGTCTTGACTTAGCAGCAATGCTAACAACATAAACACAGGATTCAGCTGACATTAGAGAGACTTTCTGACACACTGACACAATTTCTTTTCTTGCCTGTTTGCTTTCATTTTCACCATGATGCTTCATCATTCTAATTACACCAACAAAAAGACCAACAACAAAAACGGATGATGCTCATAGATGGTAAAGGTTTAAGTTAGTGATCCAAACTGTCATTCTGGATGCCATCCCACAGTTCTGAGACACTTTGGACAGCATCTCTGAGGGCCCTTAGCAGGTATGTATTAGCCTCCCTGTTCCAGAAATCCAACATTCGTCAAGGTTTCTCAAGGCCCGTTTTTCAGGGAAGCACTTTATAGGTCACCAGAAAAAACGAGTGTGAAAAAGTGCATTTTTTCTTTGGAGGTTTGAAATGAGCAAAACCTTCACTCTGCGTTTTAAAAGTCCCCCCCCCCTCTGGTCAAAGAACAGGCAGGAAGGGGGGCAGTCAGTTCAATTGCTTTCCAGACAACTTTGGCTACCTCTTAAGAAATGCTAATAGGTCTAGCTAGAGACAATAGGTCCAGTTCCCCCCCCCCAAAAAAAACCAGGGAACAGAGATTTGAAGGAATTAAATATTAGAGAGACTTTAGGAAGGAAATTTCTGGAAACTTCAAAAAAAGCTTCTCTGACCTGACTGGGTCAATGGGAGAGGAAAGGGAGAAAATAAAACTCCTGGGAGCAAGTCCATCAGAGCAGACAGAACTCTTACCTGAGGTCTGGAGGAGGAGAAGGCCATTAGCCATGTGTTGGCCAGAAGAGCTGAAGGTAGCTTCAAGGTAATGATAACTCTGTAGAGATCTATAACTTCCTAAACTAAGGAGCCTGTCTTATATTTTAACATCTGATAGGGCATTTATAGAGAGTGTGAAAGAGGAATTGCATTTTACTTATTTCTTTTGAATTCCTTGCCTACAAAGGTCAGGTGGCGGCGGCGGGTTACCAGAGAGGGACATAAGCTTCTCTAGGTGTTGAGAAAACCTTGGAGGGCAGGGTGGAACAGGGCCTGCAGGCTGGAGCAAGCCCATTCCATCACAAAGAGGATTTAACATTTGACTTGGTCCTTGAGACTGGAGGTTCAGACTCCTCAAGTGAAGAATTGTCACTGCACATCCACCATCTCAACCACACAACAGGGCCCCTCTCTCCCTCAGATGTAAATCTGGGAATATTTGAGCAGGGCTCTGAACAGGAATCATAGCTATCTTATAAATGAATGAATGAATGGCTCCAATCCAGGTTTTTGTTTTTGTAAATAGCACAAAAGGGCAGGTACACTCAAGTTAGATGGGTTCTGGATTGTTAAAATGACTGCCTTTTATGGGAGCTCACCCAAATCCTATACAGCCTCAGATGTGTGGGCAGATGTATGCCTGGAGTTCCATTCTTGGAACTTTATTACCAGGCGTGTGGGGGATCAGTTTAGGTTGGGACCATGTAGCATGAAGAAAAGAGGCTTCAGCTTTTCTCTTGTGCTGTTTTCTCAACCTGAAATGGTCCAGGGAAGCTCCTGTTTGTCCCACTGTGAAAACATGCACAACCATCAGTTCATGTAAGTGTCCCCAGTGGACAAATAGTAGCTCCTCGTGGGAGTTTCTGGTCAGGAAAAGGGTTCAGGAGGTAAGGCTAACCCCCCTTTTCCTTGTGTCCCCTAATCTAGCACCTGGGAACTAAGGTAAGCTATACATCTGACAAAGGTCCTTTGAGGGACACCTGGACTTTATATCATGTGACTTGATCCCCAGCCCCCCACCAAACCTGACTTCATTTATGTAAGAGCACAAGTAGTTTTGCCAAGGTCACATAAAAGTAGCAGCTTGATTGTAGCACTAACTGCTGTAGCCATTAAACACCTTTAAGCAGCAAATACTGCTTTTTTACTGTGCCCACAAGAGTCATTTACTTTTTTTTATTACACATCATTCCAATCATCTCCCTGAAATCAAGATGGAATTAAAGGGACAGAATGTTAAAAACAGGACTAGTACACTTCCTTACAGTCAGCAATATCCTTTGGTCTGTTTAATTTTTGGTAAGAAAGATCAAATAAGAAAGAAGTGCTCATATCGGGGCAGATTTCTGAGTTACCATCAATGGTCAACTCATTGCTAATTATAATATATTTTTACCACCATTGCGGTAGAGCATCATTTGGATTTTGTTACTCACGCATCAAACTATCTTTGGCCATCTTTGGAAATACTCTATGAATGAATGGCATCACTGGTGGATCTGTTCATTTTGCTAGTTTTTATAGAAATCAAAATCATGAAGCTTCCCTATTGATGATGATGCCAGAAGATGATGCCTCTTATAGACAAACACTTCCTCTGCAATCTAGGGTCACTCAGTACTAGTTGATTTGCACTGGTTCAACATGTATCTGAATTGCACAATCTGCACTGTACTACATACCTTTACCAGAGCTCATCATTAGGGAGGATGGAAAAGTATAGTGCTCAGAGGAAACCTGGCTACACATGCAATTTTTGATCCTGTTTACTTCCAATATATAATGGTCTAGCCTCCAAATTTCTCCTCCCTCTCTTTTACACACAAAAATTGCAGATATAGGAAGGATGTACAAACCATATTCAACCTACAGTTGTTACCCAGGAAACAAGGGGGAACTACACAGTGCCTTCATACATGCATCCCCAACCCTGGGTTTGAGATCGTATGTCTGTGTACACAAAAGCAATATTAAGGAGAGGCAAATCCTGAAGCTAAAGTATCAGTTGTAAAAAGGGATTACAGAAAGACAAGAAAAGAACCAATTTTAAATGCAACTGGAACAAAACAATTCCAAGGGTAAGTAGTAGTCCTCCAAATGTATCCTATTCATAGACACCACAACAGAGCCCAACTTAAATCACCCTAACAGCCAGCATGGTATAGTGCAGTGGTTTTTGTCCTCATGGTATAGTGCAGTGGTTTTTGAGCACGGTGACCCACAAGTCCAAACTTACTTGGTACAGTGACCCATCCAGGGTTGACTCAAAGTTTTCTGGTATCCTAGGTGAACTATGACCTTGGCACTCCTCTAATACAGCATTCCATTTTCTACAGTGGTCAATCAGATGCTTTTGAGAAACCAAGAAACACCACATCCTACTATAAACCCCAAGCAAGTGGTATTCCCAAGGACATACCCTCTGCATTTCAGTCTTTGGCTGTGGTCAGACACACTAAATAATCCACTTTCAATCCACTTTCACTGCACTTTCCAACTGGATTTTGCCAGTTCACACAGTGGTCCAATCTGCATCTAGCATTTGCTCCACTGTTTTACCAAATCCGCATTGGAACAGAAAAAGATACGGTTCAAAACAGCATTCAAATACCCTGGGCCAACACCGTACTGACTGCAGAGTCACCCTTGGATGTCCATAAAACAGCCATAAATCTAAGCAGATAAAACCACGAGATCAAACGAAGTGAAAGCAGCATGCAGTCTGAACACTGCCATAAAATCTGACAATCAATCAAAGTGAAAGTGGCATGAAATGTAGAGGGGAATTTCTGTTCCAGTGTGGGTTTGGTAAAACAGTAGAGCAAATGCTAGATGCAGGTTGGGCCAGTAAAATCCAGTTGGAAAGTGCACTGAAGGTGGATTGAAAGTGGATTATTTAGTGGCCCGTTCTGCGCTCTCCTTTTAATCCATGTTCACCAGGGTGTTCTCCAAGCAATTCTGCACTAAAATCAAATTCAACTTTCTTTTTAATCCAGGGTTTCCCCCCATTCTGCACTCCAGTTGAGTTCAACATTCTTTTTATTTCGGTTTCCCCCCCATTCTGCATTGCATTAGCTCCCTTCAGCAGTCAGCCTAGTTTCAGCCTGCTGCTGTGCCAGGTTATTTGGATGCTGTTTTGCCATGGACTTCAATTGCCTCATCTCAAACACTGAGAAAATCCAGAGTGATAGGCAAATGTGGAAAGGACCAGTATGTGTGACTGCAGCCTTTGACTGCCCTCCTCTTCTCCCTTACTCCTTCTAATCTCATTTAAGAGTTTTAAGAAACTCATTGTAGTAACCATCAGGACACATTTTACTTGATTCTTTACCAACCAACATGCATATGCAGTTAAGAAAAAACATGGAAGATACTGCTTCCATGGCCAGGTCTTAGTTTCCAAAATACAGATCAAACCCTTGCCTCAAGTTAAGCACTGAAGTTGGTTCTTCTAGGAGCCACTTCACACATTTTGATTTCCCTACAAAAAAAAACCTACAGAAATATTATTTTGCATAGGAAAATATGTATGCCTGTCATTTGTAGAAAAATGTCACATTTTGCTTATTGAGATAGCACAATTGGTTGGAGGATGGTTTTCCCCCCTGTACAAGCCAGAAATATTAATACAGGTAAATCACATAAAATGGCCTAGTTTTCAACCTTAGTACAGGACAAAGGGCTTAGCATGGTACAAGATGTGAAATCGCCTCTAGTTGCCATTTTTTACCATTGGGTAAGAACCACCATTCTTGGGAGGGTAGTAGATGCTACTCAACATCTGTTTGCTCCAAACTGATTAATGCTGAGCATTGTACCACCTTTAACCACCTCCAGAGTATAACTTTCATCAATGTCTATGTTGTAATAAGAGGTAAGATTTAATCCACACATTACTGATTGTAGAAGTAGGGAAATTAAGACATCTACATTACAGCAACCAAGTCTATCCATAAATATGTCACTCATAGGGGAGAAGGTGTTAGAATGAGCCTTCTGTTCCAAGTGGGGAGTTCACTCCTGAGGTTGACTGTCTGAAAGCAGGGATATCTCCCTGTCATCTCTGCTAGCTAAGCCAGAGTGGAATCTGAGGAGGCACATCATTGGGGGGAGGGGAATAAGAGGTGTGTGAAGATGGCAGATGGAGGCCAAGGGGTTGGCAGCAAGGGGTTCAGTGTGGTATATCTCCCACTGCAGGTAGAGAGCAATGAGGCAATGCATTGGGCTGAGCAAGAGGTTGGGCTGTTGAAGGAGCAGCACCAAGATGGAACCCATGTAGGCATGCATTCCTTTCTCACCTCCTCTAGTTTTTCCATGTCCTATGCTGAACCTATGTCCAGCCTTTCCCCCCTTCTTTCAGTTACTACTGTAGAGTTACTAGTTGTTCGATGGCCTTTTTCTCCTCATTACTGTCACAAAGGGTGGGGGAGTTGAGACTGTAAAAAGCTGGCATGGAGGAACAGGAGAGAAAGAGAGCAATGCAAAGGGCAGGGGTAGACCTTAGGGACAACTGGCCTGCAACTCACCTTCAGAGGTTTCTTGACCTACTTCTAGGTCCTGACCCAGAGGTTGTGAAACAGTGTTGGAAGAGCAGGATGGGGGGAAGCAAAGGGGTTCAAAAGAGAGGGGGAGGGGGAGGGGAGAGAGAGAGAGAAAGATGTGAGGAACAGGAGTCAGGTCTAAAGAGCTTGGTTGAGTTGGGTTGGCATGGGTAAGGAGAGGAAGATGAGGAGAAAACTTTGGAAGGATAGCTCGAGAGAAGGAAAGCATCAGAGTTGGGTAAATAGTGTGTGTATGTGGGGGAGAGGGCCCAAAACCTTGTGGAAAGGTGAGAGAGAGGTAATGGCAGTGAAAAAACAGAAGGAATTAAATCATACCTTCCGAAGTATGACCACAGTCCAAGTGCAGTTATTTCCTTGAAGGATCACCTTAGCTTGCCTAAGACTGAGTCTGCCTGCTAAAAGGTAGCCTTTTTAGGAATATCAAGTATAGGGTTTGGGGACAACATACTCCTTTATATTTATTTATTTATTTATTTATATTTATTTATTTATTATTTCTATTTATATCCCGCCTTGCCGGACACGCTGGCTCAAGGCGGCTAACAGGGTTAAAATAATGTAAATAATACAGAGATAAAACAGTTAAAAATACAAGACCGGTTAAAACAGCAACAGTTACAGATAAAAACCAACAGATGTACCTCTGGTTCTACTTGAACAGTAGTTTTATTCTGCTGATTTATTCTGATTTGTTGCCAACTTGGCCATATAGGATATGGGCACATAGTAGGTTAATACATTGTGATTATTGTGTTGTTTGTATAATACTGACTCTGGTTTCTCTATGTTTTTAAAAGAGAATTTTATGACATTGTGCTGCGTAAAAGCAGTCTGAGAATGGTTAGAGGGGCAGATTCAGGTCACATAGAAA